>NC_056751.1:119571856-119696856 GCF_019279795.1 Protopterus annectens | reverse complement strand
AATATTTGAGGGCTCATTGGAATGTGTTGGTGTAGGCCTACTTGGCTGTGTCTGGTGGAATTACAGATGATGGCTGAATGTCAATCTCAGTGTTAGATTCACCCACTGCACCCCCACTGTGCTTCTGTTTGGCCACCATCTTTATCAGTGTCTGCTGATACTTACATCAGATGGTAGATGTCCCACACCTGTACTGTCAGGATCACCTGTGATAATAAGCAACAAATACAGAAAGAGATTAATACCTACACTACTGTAGTCCAATATATGCTAACAGGCTAACAGTGGTACTACTCTTACAGCAATACACACAACAGTCCTGACACCCACATCAGAAAATAAAAATGCCTTTTAATTCCTCATCAGTAGTGACAAAAAAGTTTGTCTTGTGAAGATACTTGTCTGCTCGATATATTAGAGATGGTCATGTAAGAAGTTAAGCAAAAGGTAAGGACACCAGTATCACAATGAAGATTAACACATGGTCTTTTAAAATTTTGCCTTTTATATAATCAATTAACCATACTTTTAACGAGAACTTGGGAGGACACATCTAGGCCAAGCCCATGTATAATCAACCTGAATGTGTTAACTTGTATCAAAGATGTATTCCCCCCAAAAATACAGTTAAAAATGTTAAATAGAAAATTGTATTTGCTGTTAATATTTTACTATCCATTTTCTGTCAATATTTTAATATCCAAGACGTATTTAACAATTGATATAGTTAAGCCTACGCAGAAGCTCCTCCTGGGACATCCTTGTCCTCTCTGACCAACATCAGTCACATGCTGCTGTGCACTTCCCTGTGCGCTGTCTGGATCCCTGACAGTGGACAGGAACTCTTCATTTGGTGTCAGCGGTGGCTCCGTAGTAGGCCCCCCCCGTAGCCATATGGTCACGGGCCACTCCAGCTGCTCTCCTACAGGCTGATGAAATCATGTCATTGGCTCTATGGCGCACCTGGTCATATGTCCTGCTATGTCTACCCACTGCATTAACATCAGCTACTATCTGCTGCCAAATTCACATTCTGCCAGACATATCTCCTTACCTCCTCTCAAGCAGAAAGGAACTCTGTCACCTAAATGCTTCGACAATTACCTGGCTATGGAGTCAAGTGAGCATAACCTCAACCAAAGCTGTTAATAATCACCTTCTGCTCTCGAGAAACATTTTGAAGTGTGGTTTGGCATAGTGGTAAAGGTGTTTACCTCACAGACACAAGGTACAGTGTTTGATTCTCACATTTTGAAAGGTAAACTGGCTAGGCTTAAAATGGCCTACAACAGCAGCTAGCCTAATACTTACCTATGAAACTATACTATAATGCTTTTGGGTCTGAGTATGTAATATCATTTACTGTTAGGTCTAGTGCTGGGCATTGTTTCTGAGGTTTCTAACATAGTTAAAGAATGCCTTGTTGTTATCCTTCGACTGTGTGGCTGTTTTTATCTCATATTTGGCTTTTTGACTTCATCGGGGTCTGGAGTTCCTTGTTCAGTTTAAGAAAAGCATTTTTGTATCTTGAAAGGTAATTTTTTTTTGTTTTGCATGTAGTAAGTTTTTTCTTTTATTATAGCACCTGTTTATATTACGGTTCTGCTACGGGGGGTGGGAATGTATTTTTGAATTTGGCATTGTAATCATTTCTGAGGGAGATAAATGCATCTATGCAAATATTTACATGTGCTTAGAACTTGCCAGTTAAGGAGTTCACATAAGCAGTGGGGTTGATACCTCTCAATGTCTTAGAATAACAAATTTGGACAAAGCATGGGGTGAGGGGGGGGTCAAAGGCCCAATAATAGGTATACATTTATGTATATATATACACACACACACACACACACACACACACACACACACACACACACATACAGAAACACACACACACACACACACACACACACACACACACACACACACACACACACACACATATATATATGTATATAAATCCATACATGCACACACACACATATATATGTGTGTGTGTATATATCTATACATGTATCTACTTCTAAATTTCAAAGTTCCAAAACTTCCAACTTCAACAGACCATGACCAGAAGATCTGTGTGTGTGTGTGTGTCTGTCTGTGTGTGTGTGTGTGTGTGTGTGTGTGTGTGTGTGTGTGTCTGTGTGTCCATACTTTGGCTATGTCCATAGTCAACAGGTACTGAAGTTGCAATAACCACACTAATCTGATTGAGAGTATAACTCTCCACCTTTCCAATATTTGAGGGCTCATTGGAATGTGTTGGTCTAGGCCTACTTGGCTGTGTCTGGTGGAATTACAGATGATGGCTGAATGTCAATCTCAGTGTTAGATTCACCCACTGCACCCCCACTGTGCTTCTGTTTGGCCACCATCTTTATCAGTGTCTGCTGATACTTACATCAGATGGTAGATGTCCCACACCTGTACTGTCAGGATCACCTGTGATAATAAGCAACAAATACAGAAAGAGATTAATACCTACACTACTGTAGTCCAATATATGCTAACAGACTAACAGTGGTACTACTCTTACAGCAATACACACAACAGTCCTGACACCCACATCAGAAAATAAAAATGCCTTTTAATTCCTCATCAGTAGTGACAAAAACATTTGTCTTGTGTAGATACTTGTCTGCTCAATATATTAGAGATGGTCATGTAAGAAGTTAAGCAAAAGGTAAGGACACCAGCATCACAATGAAGATTAACACATGGTGTTTTAAAATTTTGCCTTTTATATAATCAATTAACCATACTTTTAATGAGAACTTGGGAGGACACATCTAGGCCAAGCCCATGTATAATCAACCTGAATGTGTTAACTTGTATCAAAGATGTATTCCCCCCAAAAATACAGTTAAAAATGTTAAACAGAAAATTGTATTTGCTGTTAATATTTTACTATCCATTTTCTGTCAATATTTTACTATCCAAGACGTATTTAACAATTGATATGGTTAAGCCTACGCGGAAGCTCCTCCTGGGACATCCTTGTCCTCTCTGAAACAGCAGCACCAACATCAGTCACATGCTGCTGTGCACTTCCCTGTGAGCTTTCTGGATCCCTGACAGTGGACAGGAACTCTTCATTTGGTGTCAGTGGTGGCTCCGTAGTAGGTCCCCCCCCGTAGCCATATGATCACGGGCCACTCCAGCTGCTCTCCTACAGGCTGATGAAATCATGTCAGTGGCTCTATGGCGCACCTGGTGATATGTCCTGCTATGTCTTCCCACTGCATTAACATCAGCTACTATCTGCTGCCAAATTCACATTCTGCCAGACATATCTCCTTACCACCTCTCAAGCAGAAAGGAACTCTGTCACCTAAATGCTTCGACAATTACCTGGCTATGGAGTCAAGTAAGCATAACCTCAACCAAAGCTATTAATAATCACCTTCTGCTCTCAAAAAACATTTTGAAGTGTGGTTTGGCATAGTGGTAAAGGTGTTTACCTCACAGACACAAGGTACAGTGTTTGATTCTCACATTTTGAAAGGTAAACTGGCTAGGCTTAAAATGGCCTACAACAGCAGCTAGCCTAGTACTTACCTATGAAACTATACTATAATGCTTTTGGGTCTGAGTATGTAATATCATTTACTATTAAGTCTAGTGCTGGGCATTGTTTCTGAGGTTTCTAACATAGTTAAAGAATGCCTTGTTGTTATCCTTCGACTGTGTGGCTGTTTTTATCTCATATTTGGCTTTTTGACTTCATCGGGGTCTGGAGTTCCTTGTTCAGTTTAAGAAAAGCATTTTTGTATCTTGAAAGATAATTTTTTTTTGTTTTGCATGTAGTAAGTTTTTTCTTTTATTATAGCACCTGTTTATATTACGGTTCTGCTACGGGGGGTGGGAATGTATTTTTGAATTTGGCATTGTAATCATTTCTGAGGGAGATAAATGCATCTATGCAAATATTTACATGTGCTTAGAACTTGCCAGTTAAGGAGTTCACATAAGCAGTGGGGTTGATACCTCTCAATGTCTTAGAATAACAAATTTGAACACAGCATGGGGTGGGGGGGGGATCAAAGGCCCAATAATAGGTATACATTTTAAATTTTACTATTCTAAAGTTAGAAAATTGATAGACTAAAAGGTGTTGCATTAGCATACATTCTCTGAATAACATGAAGTCTGAAACACAAATGAGTCCCACTGATCTGTGAGAAAATCACAAATTTTAAGTGGAATAGACCAAAACTATGAGGCAAAAATCTGTACATGCTGCTAAAGTCTGGGCACTAGAGAGGTATGCTGGGGTTCTCAAGATGGAATGAGTTTTTTTTTTAATTAGCCAGGTCATCACTCAGTTTTAATAGATAAGCTTTTGTATAACTTCTAAATACTGATGTATTCAAAGTTTATTCAGAATTCAGTCTTGTGCAGAATGTGAATCATTTGCAGCATTTCTCTCAACTGTCTAGATGTTTACAGAATGTCCAGATCTTTGACTCATATTTTTGTTCTGCTTCTCATAAAACTTTTGGTTTTCTGAGAAATTACTGAGTATTGAAGTCACTAATTAATGATATACATTTGAAGTTTTGACTTCATATCCTTCAGAAAAATGTATGTTACTGCAAAAATCTGTGAGTGTATCAACTTTCTAAATTTGTAATTGCAAAATGTAAAATATGCCTCCATTTATGTGCCCTTGTTATGTATTATTGTAGGCTCTGTTCAGATGTCTTGCCCTAAGAGTTTAAGGGTTATGATTGTGGTTTGATTTGACCATAGAGGACATTATAGTTGGTGGGGTGCAAAACTGGCCCATACTAGTAATGAACAAATCTCATTGCTTGTTTCATTGTCTGAGTTCATTGACATTATATTATCATTAATGTGTATTTATTGATATGCCATGATACTATATTGTCCAGTGGCATATTATCTCATAATAACAGGATAATTCTTATCTGGATGCAAAAGGCCACCCATGTCTACCTGAACAAGTACAATATTCCTCTTCTACCAAACACATTTTACTGATTACACTAATGGTTCAGTTGTGTGTTTATGTTAGCATGTATTTGTGTGTGTGTGTGTGTGTGTGTGTGTGTGTGTGTGTGTGTGTGTGTGTGTGTGTATGCCAAGGAAATTGATATATATGGGTGCCAAGCTTTGTAGAGAACGGCAAGTGCTCCAACACCCAGTAAAGTGACACCATTTGGTCAACGCAGACAGTTATTTGACAAGTGTGTGAGCTAGACAATCCCCGAGTAGGGGATTTCCATGTGGAATGTGTGATCGCAGAGTTAGCATTTATAATTAGCAGGGGATGTGGGGTGAACATTAGTAGGGCATATAAAGTATTGCATGATAACTATAAGAATCAGAGGAGTTTAGAAAGTTCACAAAGACAAGGACAGAATATATGTAAGGCTTCCAAATATGCAACAAAGTCAAGAAGATTTAGGATTTTTGGTTGGAATTGTTTGCAAAGGTATTTTAGTACCCCAAACAGACTCAAAGAATGTTTCCTCAGGTAGATCACAAATGTTGGAGGCTTTATGGGGAAGAAAGAGGTAATTGGGAACATATTTTTGGGACTACAATGAGTTGGCAGACTTGAAAAATTGATTGCAGACTACTCTGTTAGAAATAATGCATATGACCACAGGCAACCATCACAAGTTACCTCACCAGTTGGATCTCCTCACAGGACAAGAGGTCTGTCATCCATCCCTACTTGTCCACTCTGCAAGTAACATTATGGGTGATAGGATTTTGATCCCTTTTAGGCACCTCTTTTCTTTTTTTTTTTTAAATATTTTTATTCATTTCCAAAAACAAGAAAACATGAATGCAGGTTATTTATGACAATGAAGTATTTACAAATTATTTAAAAAGGTAGGCTAAAACCTCTAAACAGATATCAAACATTAAAACCAAAATAAAGTATTTACAAGGGTGTCTACTGTTGACATATAATTGACTTTCTATACAATTGTTTCCTGATTATAATCTGCTGCAGTCATTATTCTCCAGTATTTCAGTTACTTTTTGCCATGCTACATATAATGATGTAGTTCTTTCAGTTCTTCCTTTAATAGTGTCCATTTCCAATTGCGATACTGCTGACACCATATTCATGAATTGCTTAAAAGTTGGAGAAGCTTTGGATTTCCAGTTTGATGTAATGTTCTTCCTTGCAATAGCTAGGAGAGTCCATAAGATTACATATTTTGTTCTTGGCACACAGTCGGGTACAGGTGCATTAAACAAAATAATAGATTTGGAAATCTGGAATTTATCATTGAATACCATTTGCAGAAAATAATTTATTTTATCCCAATATGGTTTAATCAAATGGCATTCATAGAACATATGTTGCCAGTTGGTTTTATTGATAAATCACATCTCCAGCAGCCAATATTTTTCTTAAACATAAGTTCCATTTTATGAGGGGGTTACATAAGATCTGTGTATGAATTGCCATGTAAAAAGTCTCCAATGTAATGAAAGTGATGTCTGCTTTGGAGAGAGAATAATTAGTTTTTTATCTCTGTCATTTGGCACATGTCCATTAACTGATCTATAATAATTCCATATTTTGTCATTATTATGCATTTTTATTTTTTTGTTTGTTTTATAAATAGAAGATAAGTATCCCTTTCCAGTAATGGGTTGATTTGTTAGTAATATTATATGTTCCATAAGGTTAGGAACATTTTGTCTTATTGATGGCTGCATTGTTTCTTGTTTGCTTAATATATACTGTCTTAATTCTTGTACATGTAACCACAAACTATCTTCCATATTTAATTTCTGTTTAATCTGGTCTATTGTCAGAGGTTTTCCAGAGTTTAGCAATTGATGCCAATATATTAATCCCTTTTCTTTAAGCATGTTTACTACTTCCATATTAAATGTTATTATATTACCTTGTGTGTATGCTACTGGATATAAAAGAAATGACCATGCTTTAATATCAGGATTGCTATTAATAAGATTTTGGAAATTTTTTAATGTATAAGTAATGTATTTGGAACTTATATTTTTATTCTTATGTATCATCATATCATCGTATCATCATCTTCATCAGCCATAGAAAATTGTTTGGTATGAAATCTGTATACTTATTTGCTACTAAAAATCCTGATTTTAACCAGATTCTCTCATGAACTAGCTTCCATTTTGATGTATATTTTGTATTTAGCCATAATAATATTGTTTTAATAATGGATGAATGCAAATATATTTCTATGTCTGGTAAACCTATGCCGCCCATATCCCAATCATCTAGATGATACTTCATAGCTATCCTTGGTTTTTTTGGATACCATAGGAATCTTACCATTAAATCATTTAATTGTTTTAGGTGTGATTTAGCTGGTGGCAAAGAACAAGCTTGTATGACATAAAGAATTTTTGGAAATATGATCATTTTAATTATATAAAGCCTTTCTTCCATTGAAAAGAAGAATTTATTCCATCATTGTATTAGATTTTTAATATTATTTAAGGTCTCTTTATAATTTGTTTCAATTGCAGTATCTAGGTTGTTAGTTATTACAATTCCCAAGTATTTAATTATATTATCGGTAGAGATATATTTATGGTATTTTTTTATTAGTATTTATAAGCAATACATTTGTTTTGTTCTCATTAAATTTAAGACTTGAAAAGTTTTGAAAGTTTTGAATTGAGTCCCATAATGCTTTTAAACTGCTATTATTATTTTTAAGGTAATTAAAATATCATCAGCAAAAAGTTGAATTTTAAGCTCTAGGCTGTTGTCTAGTTGTATTCCTTCAATATTTTTATCCATACGTATATTATTTGCTAAGGGTTCAATGACTAGCGCAAACAATAATGGAGAAAGAGGGCAGCCTTGTTTTGTGCCCTTAGTTATTTTAATAGATTTAGACAGACAAGATCTCAGTTTTATATAAGCCAATGATTTTTCATATAATGATTTTATTAACAAAGTGAAGTTGTTTGAGAAGCCATATTCTTCTAAAACTAACCACAGATAATCCCAGTTCACTGAATCAAATGCATTATTTATGTCTAAGCTAATAACATTCATTTTGTTTTTTGTGACATTTATATAATCAATTAAGGAAAGAATTATTTTAATGTTGTCATAAGTGTTCCTATCTTTTATAAAACCTGTTTGATCCTCCTCTATCAAAAGTGGTAGTAATTGTTTTATTCAAGCAGCATGTATTGCCATAAAAATTTTATAATCTATATTAAGAAGTGAAATGGGTCTGTATGATGAACATTCACTGGGATCTTTATTTTGTTTCAGAATTGGTGATATTAATGTGTACTTCCAAGAAGGAGGAATGTCTTTACCATTTTTAACTGATGTAAAGACATTCAATAACAACAGCAAAGCCTCATTTGATAGTAATTTAAACATTTCTGGGGTGATATTATCTATACCTGGAGCTTTGTTTAATTTTAGCTTATTTACTTCAGCTTTAAGTTCTGTCATTGTTATTTGTTTATCTATTAGTTGTACCTGCTCCTCTAATAACCTAACTTTAACATTGTTTTTGAGAAAAGCTTTCAATGCTGAATGTGTTTCTGTTTTCTCATTTTGATTATTAAGTTTATGAAAAATAGCCTAAAAGCTTCAAGTATTCCTTCTAAATCAGATACTTTCTTTTTGGTTTTTATATTATGTATTTCCTTGATTTGATTTGTTTTAATAATCTTTTTAGTCCTATTTGCTATTCTTCATTGGTTTTTAGGGTTCATTGAATAGTAACATAGTTTAATTTTTTCTAAGTTGATCATTGTTTTGTGGTGTAGCATCTCTGAGTATTTTTTATTAGTATCTTCTAGTTCTTTTATTAAGTTGGTGTTTCCATTTTGAATATCAAGCTTTAAATTATCTACTTTTGACTGTAATTCCATTAATTCCTTATTCCACTGTTTTTGTTTATTTTTATACCATCCCACCGCTCTTCCATGTAGGTATGCTTTCAATGCATCCCATATATATATATATATATATTTCAGATACATCTTTTGTAAGATTGATATCTAGGAATGTTTGTGTCTCTTTAATATAAAATTCCTTAAAAGGATGTGTTCAGGTGTTTACAGGAGGCAAGGAAACCCTCAACCAGAAAAGCTTCATGGTTGGCCTATTCTTCTATGAAAGCCCATTTGTCAGCCATTTCTGCTTGTCTACCCTTGACTCCTGCTTTGACTTTTCATTTTGAGATCAAAGAATTTCTTAAAGGTGTCCTGCATATTAGGCCTCCAAGAAAGCCTATTCCTCCTCCTTGGGACCGTACTTTTGTTTAGAAAAAACTGACTCAGGCTCCTTTTCAGCCTGTAGATTCTGCTTCTTTGCAACATTGTACCTGGAAGACTGTTTTGTTGCCGGCTCTTACTTCTGCTCAGAAGGTTTCTGAGCTCCAGGCCCTTATGGCCTTTCCTCCTTTTTTGGGTTTTCATAGGGACAGGGAGTCCCTGTGTATTAATCCTACTTTTATGCCCACCATAGTCAATGAGTTGTCCTTTACTCAGTCAGTACAACTACCTTTCTTTTTTCCTTCTCCTCAGTCTGCTAGTGTGAGGGTCCTGCATACCTTGGATTTGCACAGGCAGCTCAGGTACTATTTGGATAAAACTAGGACTATTCATAAGTCTGATTAGCTGTTTGTTTCTTTTTATACCAGGTCTTTGGGTTTGGCTGTTTCCAAACAATCCATCTCCACCAGGATATCTAAGGCCAATTATTTTTGTTATTCTTTTCATGGCAAATCTCTGTCTGCTTTTGTTAGAGCTCATTCCACTAGGGCTGTTGCCTCTTTTGGTGCCTTCTTCAAGGTGTTGGACACCAATTCCATCCTTGAAATTGCTACTTGGTCTTCAGTGCATACCTTTATTAAGCATTATAAGTTGAATATGGTTTCTATGAGCAGGTTTTGCTGAAGCCATTGTATGTGGGTTTTTTGAGAGCTCTTCAAAGCCTTCCACCTTTCATTCTGTTCTTGAGCTTTTTTACTCTCCCTTCTGGACTGAATACTGCAACAGTGATATAAAATGACATAGTACACTTATGTAAAATCGTACCATAACAGTAGATGTCCTACTCTTCATTATTGTAGTATTCTCTCCCTCCCTCCAATACCCTGTTTATTCTGCAGTTTTTTCCTTCTGGATGTGTATGGACTCTTTGTCCTATGACGGCTGTTCTCTCCTGGAGCAATACAGTTCTAGGTAGTTGCATCTGTAAGGCCCTCTTATGACCTGTGTTCTGTGCGGGGAGCATAAATGTGACATAAAACACAACCAAGATCTCTTTTAAGCTTATTTATACTAGTCAAGCGATGGACTGTCCTCGGGAATACATCACTTCTGTACCGAATACTATACCAGAAAACAGCTGTTATGGTAAGAATTTACACGATTACTTTCTGTCACTTTGCTCCATCATCACTACCATGCATACCTCTCAACTGTCCAGATTTTCCCTGAATGTCTAGATTTTTGCCTCATATATTTGGTCTGTACCTCATAAAATTTAGATTTTCTGGCAAATCACCGAGGACTGAAGTTACTAAATAATGACATAGCTGAGTTTCAGACTTCATATCCTTCAGAAAATGCACACTAAGAAATTATGTTATTCTAGCAACTTTCTAAGTTTATAAGAGCAGTATTTAAAATATATCTCTATTTTTGGGCATTTGTTCATTATTATTTTAGGGTTTGTCCAGAATTTTTGTGCTAAGATGGTGATAGGTATGCTATCGTGTGAGTAAGTTGGAATGGAAACAGTTTAAATGTTACCATGTAAGACTAATCATTGCCAGACCAGGAATCACACACTCATTAGGTGTTGCAAACTGTTAGAATGATGCCAAAAGCTGTAGAGTATCATTTCAGTTACTTGTTTATATATAACAACAGTGAAACTAGAAACAGATTCGTACAGATATAAGGTTACAAGAGATAGAAGTGTTGAAAACATAATATAATGTAGTAACTCACTAAGGTGTAGCATATACACTAGGATGTGCTTTTGGCTAGTAGCTGGAAATTAGCAAAAAATAAAATATGAAGTGAAAGGAAAAGATGAGTGTATACTCATTTCTAAACTTTGCATCATTCATGCTTCTACAGATGTACAAGTAGCCCACTCATAAAAATAGTGCATTTGTCTAGTAGTATTCAGAAATCAGCACATATCAAACTAGAAAGTGAAAAAGGAACACAAGAGTGTGTCTACTAATGCTCCAACCTTCTGTCACACACTTGCTTTCTATGGAATTACTGTCAGGTCAGGAAGTCACTACACCAGGCTAGTATTCAAAAATCAGAATACAGTAAAACATGAAATGAAAGAAAGAGAAATATGGTTTCCACTACTGTTTGCCTCACTCCGATGTTTTCTATAGGTAGAAGCCATGTCATAAAATTGTTGTAGTTGGCCAGATTTCACAATCACCACAGAATAAAATATGAAATAAAAGAAACAAAAAAAAACTCTGCTAATGTTTTAAAACCCTTGCTTTGCTGATGTGCTTTGTAGAGTAGCAGCAGCTGTCAAGTCGTAAAATGCCTGAAAGGCTGCTTTTCCCAATGTATAAAACAGCATCGATTACACTAATGAATGGCTCACAGAGAAAGCTGTTGTTAGTACAACTGCAATTTGAGATGGAATTTGGCTCACACCTTTGAAACTTCCTGCAGGCACTCTTCCCACACCCCCCTAAGCCAAAGTTGAACATGCTCAGAAAGGCAAACCTGAAATGTAAACAAAGGCTGAATCAAAACAAAAAATCCCTGGGATTGTCCCTTTAAGTAAGCATCAGTGTAAATCCACAATATTCAACATATAGTGTGAATTTCTCAAAGCTGCTCTCTACAACTAATACAGCCTCAATTATTCAACACACCCTTAGTGGGTTACTCTTATTGTGATAAGCTGTGACTTGCTAAATCAGCAACCATTTCCTGAGAAGAAAAAAAAAAACATGCAAACAGACATCCATAATAGACAATTGTTAAAGGTACACTTCTATGACACAAATGTGCCTTCATATTAGTTTCAGACACCATAATGGAAGGATAAACACAAGAAAGCTATTTTTAGAATGCACTCAGTGCTTAATGTCACTGTGGTAATGGTGCTGAGGTAGCGTTGTCGCCTCACAGTAAGATGTTGTCCTGTTTGATTCTCAGCTAAAGCGTCTTCTGTGTGGAGACATGCGTGAATGGGCATACCTTCATTGAAGGCTGTGCATCAGGGCTGGCAACTTGGCATGTAAAAAATCTACTGCCAATCATTAGCGGACCGGAGTTCCGCTGTGGTGACCCCTAACCGGGAAAAGCCGAAAGACACAACAACAACTCAGTGCTTAATGTCCATGTGGCCAGCCTTTCAGTTCATCACAGTACTCTGGTAGGAAGCCATATACTGCAGTGTCTAAAGCTGCAGCAACACAGTTGTAATCTGCAAGAACTCTCAGATCATCAAAAAAGGAATCCCTTCTACTGTATTTGCCATATCATGATAAAGTTAAACCCACCTACACAACTGACACTGACTTTAATCGGTAGCGCAGCAACAGCAAATGGCATACAACTTTTGATTACTGCCTCTGAAGATCAAATCACACATTACAATCACAGCAAAAGCCAGTTCATTGTTAAATGCAACAGTCACATTGTTTTTGGTAAATCACAACCAGCAAAAGACATGCTTCCGCAACAATGGGCATTAAGCATACATAATAACACAATGCATTCTTAACCTATACAAATATGCAATGATCAACAGTAAGCTAACATACGGATACAATCAGGAGACTGCATGAAATGCAATAAATAAGATTTCTTATCTGTTCAAGAAGTGTGCAAAATGTGCAGAAGTAAATGAAATTACATGTATGGAAAGGAGCACAGATGTAAGCAAAAGATCTCTCTACTGTACGCTAAGACCAGACACTATAAGCCTCCGAGTGCATGGAGACTGTATTATGACAAATGCATAGCCGGAATAATACAAAAGCAAGCAAATTATTTTCAAACTGACCAACTACTTAAAACTTCCCGACGGACACTTACAAGCAGAAAACACTCATCCGGTCTGTATGATCAGAAGTCTAAAAGAGCAGTTTCAGACATGTTAGGTTAAATGCTTGTCTGCTTGCTTCATATTTACTTTCAGCACCACCAAACCGATAAAATAATAACAATGATCTCTTTTCTCACTTCGAACTGCTACATACGTAGCTAGGACAAGCCTAACCACATTGGAAGGTAGTAACATCACCGAACCACAACTTTTTCCTGCGACAATAAAGATAATATTCCTCACGAGTATTACACGGCCACACACTTCAGAAAACAGACCCTGCTTGCCTTCAGAAAAAACAAAGCTGCTTACAGGCTTTATGACATAAAATAGAGTTTGCTTACCATGGGTGGATAACTTTGATAGCAGGCTTAGTGTTGATAGGGAACCCGTGTACTTTTTAAAATTCATGTTTGCGTCTGATCATGATGCACGCACATGCATGAGTCCTCCGTTGGGTCCTAAAACATTACAAGTCTTGCAGGTTGCAGCTGTAAAAGCCCCCTTCCCCTTGCTCTATGGTTCTGGCACCTATGCAAAAGGACAAAAATCGCCTCTATGTTTACCCCACAAGGTGTCCCTAATTTTGGCTCATTCAAAACCCGGACTTCACGTGTCCGGTTTTGAATGAAAATTGTAACCAGACAATTTGTCAGAAAACTGGACAGTCTGGTCAAAAAACGGACAGCTGGCAACCCTATTTGGGTCACTTACTACTATGAGACTTCTCATAGCTGTGTGTTTTACTTGTAGGGTACATCTTTTCCATTCAGATTATCAAGACCATGCATTACATGTTTACTAGGGATATCAGTGTGTATATCTAATGCTTTAATGTGTTTCTGCTGCCTGCCTACATGCTTTTAGTGACCATAGCTATAGTTAAACCCTGTTTGAGTTGGGAAGAGTGTTGTATCTTGCAATATCAACAGATTGCCATGGGCTGTCTTCTGTCAAAAAGTCTAATTTGGTACTATATCAGAATGTATAAGAGCTACATGCTGTGATTCGGCTACTAGGGAGGGACTTACACATGCTACCTCAGCAGACACATGCATGGACTGTATGCTGTTCAGAACTGGAACAATTGTTGTACCTTAGCAGAATTATAAATCCTATCATATTGTAATTATAATGCTGGGGGGTGTTTAACATGCCATGTGGTTATCCACTGCTGGGAACTATTATACAACACTACAGTAGATTGTATATAAGCCCTATCATACTGTAATTATGCTGTTTTGGGTGGGGTATACTCATGCCATATCAGCATCTTATTGTACAGGTTATCCACTGCAGAAAACTAATCTATGGTAGTGTTGTAGGATATGCATAGCATGATTATGTTATTTCAGGAAGTTACAGAAGTCTTATCACCAGACGGCTGGACAACCCAGCCACTTTTGTGAACTGGATCAATTATATGGCACTATAGAAAATGTCTAAGCTTTAGAATGTTGCAACTATGGTGTTTGGGGGGTCTTTTAGGGTCAACCAGAGTGAGAGATGTGTGGAAGAGTTCCTTCTATATTGTGGGTGGAGGAAATGAAACAAGATTTATCCCCAGCAGAGATGTGGGTATTGGTGCTGGTCTGACCCATTTCATCCATGTCTCAGTGGGTGATAGTCCAGGCCAGCAATGTATAACAACAGTTTACATACACAGTTGTTACACTAGTGGTTGCAACCTACCTAGAGACATGTCACAGTCAGAAGACACAGTGACAAAAGTCCAGTCCTAAGTAGAAAACAACCCTCAACACAAAGTGTGTATAGCTTAATGCAGTGGGTCCCCTGTGCACACCATTCCCCACATGAGAGGACTTGCTTGTAACTGAGAGCTGCATACCTCTCTACCTCTTCTGGATAAAGCCAAAAATAATGGGGGGGGGACAAGGGCCCAAATCAGTGATAGATTGAAATATTGCTCTTATAAACATAGAAAGGTGGTAGAATAACAGGTTTGTATTAGCATATATTTTCTGAATGACATGAAGTCTGAAACTCAAAGGTATGGCATTATTTAGTGATTTCAGCTCTAAATGATTTTCCAAAAAAACACAAATTGTAAGAGCAATAGACCAAAAACATATGATGCAAAAGTATGCAAATTCCAGGAAAATCTCAACAGTTGAGAGATCTCCACCTATGGATGAAAGTCCAGCTTCAGAAATGCACGCTGCTTCCTCAGTGGGCAGACCCATGACAGGCCAATAGCATATGGGTATCTGACACTTTCAAATATTTACAGTTGCCCCTGAGTTGTGAACATTGGAAATTAATCAACAGATTTGCAGGAATGTGATCCAGGGACATTCCTCTGCCAGAAAGACAGCTGGTGGGTTTGTTATGTGACCTTCATAATGATGCTGCCCATGAGGACATGGAAACCGTGCATCATGACTTGATGTTTATGGTGAGGGCTGTAGTGGCACACAGTACCACAGTGAGCTCAAAGCCAACATAGAATCACCAGTACCATCACATATGTATAGACTGGCAGTATTGTCCATTCCATAGGTAGGAAATGAACATGGTGTGACCATGTACATGGGCCATTACAGAGGGCATTCTCAACAGCTATGCCTGGAGCTTTCAGGCAGAAGCCCTCACCATGGACAGACAATGGGGGCACACCAGACTACCTGGAGGATTGGCACCTCTCATAAGTGGACATCATCCAGGTCCAGGTCCTACAGTAGAGCACTACCCCTGCCAGAAGGAGTCCTCCAGCCATGCCCCCCATCAGTGGCAAAGTAACACTGGATGTCATGTACACAGTGGCTTGTTATCCATGTCACAGGAGGACATGATCACTGATACCACCTATCCTTCCAGCAATCCCACCTCAGCACACCTGCTGTAGTAACATGCTTAACCCTCATTCACTTTTGCTAGTCTTATGTTACTGTATCTCCTGGCCCTTGTACATCTGATATCCTGTCCTGATATATGTCACCCTTTTCCCACACCCAATTTATGTTGGCAGCCTTGAGTTACTGTATCTGCTGGCACAATATGCAAATGATGATGACTGTGACTCCCATCACATTCTATCATAACTGGTGTTAGGATAATATGTAATGCACAGTGAAACCAGACCATGCACTGACCAGCAAAACTTGATAGGAGCACTGCATGCATTATAATTACTGTTTTGTCCTATACATGTCATAACCTAAAGTTGTTGATCGGAGACTACTGCTCTGCCACTGCTACTGTGTATTGCACCCATCACTGACTAGAGACTGCTGCTAACCATTCCTCATCCCACTGCTGATGCTGCTGGTGGCTGATGTAATGCAGCCATTTCATTGGAATGTTAGTCTTGCCTCCATACTACCATATTGTGGAGCATGGTGCGGACCATAGTCATCTGCTGGGTGTATCTGACAAATACAGTAGGGAACACTAATTGGCATCACTCAGTATTTTAGACTTCTAGTTTAAATCTCTTATGTCTCTCCCACACCTCCTCTCTGTCCTTCATATCTTCTCTCTCTTTTTGCTTTATCACCCTATAATGTTGTTTTGGTTTAATGTCTAAGCATGTTATGTAAACGTTATTGTAAAAATGTTCCAATGTCTGTACAGTGCATAGGCTGTAGTATATCTGGGAGGATATAGAAAAGGTTTAATGGGTGGTAAGCAGAGAGGGGGATAAAAAGGAAGGCAGGACAGTAAGCAGATGGGTGTCATGTTGAGTCATTTTTGTTCAGTTGTAATGGATTAATGTAATAAAAGTTTAACTGAACAATTATGTTCAGTAATCAGTGAATATAGCAACTCTATGACTGTATTGTGTAGGCAGTATTCAACTGAGCTTGTTTAAAAGATACATTTATTTACATGAAGTGCATGCTGAGTTATGTAAAATCTTGCATGACCACATCACTAAGGCCTGTGAATCAGAAACAGCCTGTGCATTGCGGACAACTGAGCAAACATATCTTGCATACAGTGCAAGTTGTTTATGAATTACCACCTTCTTCTTTCCAGAAAATAGAAAAAGTGTGTGGGCCATTTGCTTGTTACATGGAATGGGTGATTACAAGTGAATATGCCGTGGTAACTCATGCAGGCAACAGGATTTTTTGTGTTCTGTTCTAATTGTTCCACACCTCCTTATCTGTACTAAAGGTAGAGTTTTTTTTTTGTCCCCCACAAAACCTGTGTGATAGCTCCATTCCCTGCATCTCATTGTCTCATCTGTTTCTCCACAGACAAGAGATAGGCATCCCTGAACTGGGCAAAAAAACATCCAGACCATTCACAGCCATTCAGGAGCCTGATTGTTCAAATTGTTCCCCTTGGGCATAGACCTCATTGATACTTTTTTCAGGCTTTATTTACCCCTTGACACAATGTTCCTGTTTTTGGAAGTATGTATCTAATTTTAGGCTTACTCCAACCTTTGATATGATTTTCTGACTTTCCTCCTCATTATTTTGAAGTTGTTTACTACACAGGAACCCAGATTACATCCTGGTATAGTGGTGGCACCAATAATTTAATGAAAGAGGACCCACATAGTACATCTCCTTTTTTGAAAAGTAGATGTTTGCAATGTAATTCATTAAAGTCTATAAAGTTTACATTGGGTCTTTGATAATATACTTTCATTTTTGTATCACTTTTGTCACCCTTATTATTTTAAACCTGTGTTTGAGTAGTATCTGACAATTATGCAATAAAATATCCCACTTAGGCATTATAGACAAGCTCACTAATTTAGGTATAAACCCTTTTATCACCCGCTGGATAGTCAACTGGCTCACTGATAGGACCCAGGAGGTCAAAATAGGAGAGGCCGCTTCCACCAAGAGGCCAGTCACTAGTGGAGTCCCCCAGGATTCAGTATGGGCCCACTTCTCTTTGGCATCTATTTCTCTGAATGGAAGCAAATGCTGAAGGTTTATGGCCAGCTATGTTTGCAGATGATTGCAAGCTGGGGGTTATGATCGACAGTCCCTGCAGACACTAGCATTCTTCAAGAAGGTCTAGCGCTGACTAACAAATGATGCCAAAGCCATGGTCTTAAACTCAATGCTAAGAAATGCATAATTGTACCCTTTGGGAAGTCAACTATCCAGCTAATTACCATGTTGATAATATGCCCCTAAGAGTTGACCCAGTGGTCAGGGATCTGGGTACGCATGTAGACAGCAGCCTTACCTTCGACCGTCATGAAAGGAAATTCTTTTATGTTGCACAACGTATAAGTAAGGGCATGGCATCTAGGTCCAAAGAGGTCATTATTCCACTGTACGTTGCCCTTATCAGACCACTCAGAGAGTACAATGCTCATTTCGGTTTTTACCTGATTAGGCATATGCAGCATCTAGAGCAACCTCAGAGGTTCCTTACAAAGAGAATGCAAGGCATAACAAACCTGCCTTATGCACAGTGCCTTAAAGCCCTTTCCCTCTACTCAGTCTCCTATAGATTGCTAAGGGGTGATCTATGCCTGGCTTACAAGACATCCACATACCCTGCATCTATGAATTTCTGGCATATTTATAAGTCAAAGAGCATCAGAAATGCAAGATCTAGGGACCTGAATGTTGTCTGTGCCTTTAACAGAACATGTGGGAGAGACAGATATATGTAGAAGATTCTGTCCCTCCTGTGGAACAGGCTTCCCATCTATGTGAAGCTGAGTTCATCTATTACCCAGTTTAAGTGCAACCTAGACCAGTGGATGGGGAAGAAAAACTTTACACTCAGCCTGGCACCCCTGTCCCTTATGGAGAGGCAGCTTATAAATGCCTTGATCTCAATGTTCTATTGGGATACAGGAAATCATTATTCTTTCAGGAAAACTAGGTTAAGCTTAAAAAGGCCCACCCCTCAGGTTGTTAGCCCAGTAACAATCTAGGAATCTATAGTCTATGAATTCTTCTTGAAGTGGGAACACTTATATAGTATTCAATACCCAAATGTTATGTTAATTCAATGTCTGGATGTATCTATATTGTCAGAGGCTTTGTACCTGTTCTCAATATCAGCAGGTTGAGAGGTATGTTGGAGGAGAGAATTGGGCTTTAGGGAGGGTGACAATTTACTGGTACCATAGAAGTCCCCTCCCCCCATGGGCTTCAGGGAGGGTGACAGATTACTGATACCATAGAAGTCCTCACCCTCCATGGGCTTTAGAGAGTGACAGTTTACTGGTACCACAAAAGTCATCACCTCCCCATGGCTCCTTACCCTTCCCCATAGGTATCAGGCATACTTGCAATGGCTATATGGGTAAGGAATGACAGATACACTGCTTAGCAATGAAAGCCTGCCATATCCTCTTGACCAGTAGGCATCACTGAAGGAGCAGGCCAGGCTACCCCTTCCACCTGTCCCTAGGATGGGTAAGCTGACATCAGTTTATCACCTTCCTCTACTCTGTCCATCAAACACACAGGCTGCTACTTAAACATGAGCCAGATGGGCCATAATCAAGGCTTCATTCCTTAATGCCAAGGGGCCACACACACTTAAGTTAATTTTCATCTTTTTAATCTATTTTGCATATGTCTACCTCATTCCTCTTTTTCTGAGTCACTTCTCTTTGCCTTATAACTATCACTCTTAATCTCTGTCACTTAGCTTTCCTTTCCTTCCTTTAACTAAAGCCCCTTTAAGAGCTCCCTTTAAACACACATTGTTATTTAATTTCCTGAGTTTTTTGGACAAGGGGACATTGCCTACCCTCTACTATTTCATAGTTATTGTTGTTGTTCTAATCCACATCTCCCCAACAATCAACCATGTTCCCAAATATTTCTTCATATTTTATAGTAACTTATTTTTAAGGCAGTTATTTGCAGAATTTAATTAATAAACCTCATTATTATATTTTTCTTTCCTTCAGTAGTATTTTTCCTTATTTTTGAACTATTTTCCCACTCTTTCCTGTTTCTTCTCTATCAAACACTAAATCCCCTCAGCAACCAAAAACTTTATCTTATTTTTTTTATTTCCCTCATATACTCATATCCTGTAGTTTGACAATAAAATATCAAAACCTTTTCTTATTAATCATACCCAAGACACGCAAAAGAACTGCATATTTTAACACTGTAAATGCTTGGAGGTAACTTTGCAGTTTGGTATATTTAAGAATTCTTCCTGATATTTTTCTTTATTTTTTTCAGTGATCACATCTTCCAAATTTTAAGGTTAGTCATGCTTTGAACTGAAGTGACATCTTTGTTTTCATCTGTCAGTGCTACAGACTTTCTAACATTCTAGTCTTCCTGCCCTGTCTGCATTTTGTAATCCTACTTTACCTTCTTAATAGATTTTAAATTTCCTTTGTGTCTTCTCTGCTTCTTCGGTTTCCCTAATCTTTTCTCCACCTCCTAAGGGTTTCCAGAAGGAATAGGTCTTGCCATCTTGGGGTAGTAAGATACCACAAGTGGTTGTCCCATGCCTGTTTATATAAACAGGAGGTCTGCCAGTCCTTATTTGGTATATGATAATGAAGCCTAGTAAACCCCTACACCTGATTCCAAAAAGTGGGTTACACTTGCAACATTGTAAGACTTCAAAGTTTTATATAAGAGCAAACAGAAATAAGGTTTGGTTACATACACACATGGGTGAGTACTCACTTTTATATACTTAATAGGAAGTGAACCTACTTTTTGCATAGTTCATTTGAAGGTGACTTGATGTTATCCATGATGCAGTGAATTAAGTATGAAAGTAGTTAAATTCTTTACATTGCATGATTGCTTTCTTTATAACAACTGTCTTTCAGTCCGGTATCACATAAATCATTAATTTCCTACCTTTCCTTAATGCCTCACTCATCCTGCTAAACATTATTCTGCATGTATTGTAACCAGTTATTTTCTATTAATGTGTGTACTTACGTCTTAAGTGATATTTTAATAAATGTGTTTAAAGAAAAAAAATGTAGCTAAATTCTTAGTGAGCTAAGATCTAAGACATCCCCTGTAACTCCTCTTGCATAAGAACCTTATTTTTGCATCTAACATCTTCTGTTTATAATGAATACCAACATTATATCTGGTGTAAACATCTATACCTTAGTGCAGTGTTTGGTAACAGTTAATGTTATTCTTTGGTTTTTTTTTTTTTTTATTTTTCTTAATAGTTTTTTAATTGCAAGTTGTGTCATTTTTCTAACACATTGTTACACTGCCCCATTAATATCTCCTTTTCTTGCTATAAGCTCTACAAAATATTCAAGCAATAGTCTCTTTGCACTATGTAATTCATGAGTTATTCCCTTTTGTCCAATATAACGGATATGTGTCTTGCAGCTGCATTTCATTATCAGAATTATTTTAGGTCTTCAGAGATGAGTCAGTAATGAAAGAGATATATGTTTACTTCCATGGGCAATAAAAGCATACAGTCTGTTGGTATTCAGAAGTTGTTCCTCATAAAGTGGCATAGCTTTGTCATTGTATTCGCTGCAACTACCACTAAGCAAACATTTCTTTTGCTGTACTTAGCTTCACTGATTAGTCGAGGCGACTCGACTGACTAGATGAGTGTCTCCATGGTGCATGACTTCATACTCCTGGTACCAGTTGATTGCATAAAAAAAAATAAAATAAAATAAACTTGACACTGATAACTATCCAATAATAAGTGTATATCAGTTGACGAACACTAATACGTCTGTTTTAAACTGCCTATTAATGGTCTACAGCTGTTTTTTCAGCACTGTGTCAGGGTAAAGCTTAACTCGTGTGTTGCAAATATTGCATGCGAAAGGTAAAACCATGTGTGACACCACAAACTGTTTTTTTTGCTTAGTATTCTGCAATAGGGACTTAGGAGTGTGCCGCAGTAACCATGCCTGGTACTCCAACATAGAGATTGTGCTTCATATAGGCTGCTATGGCTCAGATGTCAGAATGATTGCCACAGAGCGTGCTAGGGCAGGTATCTAATGTTTCCTCCTCTCTTTGGTTTTACTGTCTCTAGTGTGCTGACAGCTAGTTTAGTTTTTACAGGGTGCATTTGCCCTGGATGTGCTTGCTTTACTGCTATAAAAGTGCTGTTGCCTAGGATTGATGATTGTTTGGTGGA
Source organism: Protopterus annectens (assembly GCF_019279795.1). Taxonomy (NCBI): domain Eukaryota; kingdom Metazoa; phylum Chordata; order Ceratodontiformes; family Protopteridae; genus Protopterus; species Protopterus annectens. Next base: position 119,674,724 of record NC_056751.1, on the reverse strand, counting down.
AGTCAGATAAAGAATGTAACTTACACAAATTGGCATTTCAGTAATATTTCCTTATGAGTAAAAAGGAAAACAGACAACAGGGCTGAATTTTCTCTAGCTACCCTTAGCAGGTCATATGACAACAGTACCATGTGAAACCGGGCTTACTTTTAAATGTAGTGTATGAACCATCAGCACAGTTTTTTTTCCCACTCATAGCTGAAAAAATCTAAATGCATAAAGATGAGAGTCCATTTCCTTAGATACTTAGTAATTGTTATTGGTTCACAGTAATACCAAGAAACATAAGGTGATATAACGAAGAACAGTGACAGGGAATCTGCAGAGGGGCTATTTAGCTGTAAAAAGCCTGCATAATAGAGATAAAATGGGAATAGCTTAACATGTAAAATCCCCTAAGCTGTTATGCTTACTCGAAAGTTGTATTACCTGTGATGATTTCACAGAATTCAGAATTTCCATTTGTATGAGTTACACATTTTCACTTAGATTATCATGCAAATGCAGTTACTGTAAAACCTAGAAGTTGTAAATACATTTCTCAAAACATATGCTGTAGCAGTAGATTAGTTGTGCATTTTAATGGAAGACTGGGCTGCTGGGGGTCTGGCATAGGGGTGGGATCGGAACAACAGAAACAAAATATATGTCACTTTGGGCACCAAACTCCATCACTACAGCTGTGCTCACATTGTCTGAAGCTGCAGGCATCCCTAGAAAACAACACTCCTTTCTTTCCATTTGAAACAAAATGTGGTAAGCAGCAATATCATTCAGATGAAATTCATAGGCTGCCCAACAGGAGCCAATATAATTAAATAAACCCACAAATTTTAAGGTTTAAAAGTCGCTTTATAGTTTGTATAACATCTCTCACATAGTCTGCACAGGTGTTTTTAACAGGTGTATAATTGTTGCTGATATGTGCTTCCAGTCTAGTCTATTTCATTATGGAAAAATGTGACTGGATAATAAAGTACATTAAGTGGTTACCCTTACAAGACCATAGAAGAATGCTTGTTCCTTTACAGATGTGAAATTTTATCTATGAATGATGTTTGTTAAGTTATGAGATGCATCATTTTCCATATGCGTTCAAGAAATGTGTGCATTTGTAAGTTTTTAAATGGATGCACTTGTTTCCTACTCTCTCTCCCACTCCCAGTTCCCATGTCTCTTTGCTTTGATTAGATCTGGTGCTTACTGTATAAACACAGTTAATCTGAAGAACATTTATTTTATCTGACTATACTCGATTACATTGAACAGTAACAAGTATTACAACTGTCACATACCCAGAAATATGGCACTTGGACATCTGCCACAAGTTTAGAAAAAAGAAGTGGGGACTACTCATCCAAATCAGGGTGGGGAAGGTGAAAAAGACACCTCTAGCCCTGTTTCAGTGTAATAAAGACGAATAAGGTAATGAGATACTTTGATTCCCCTTATTTGCCCATTGTGTCACTCTGAACAAACCAATACTTTAGACAGTGCTCCAGGGTCACCCCTTGAAACTGGGGTCACCTTGTTAACAAATGAATAAAATAAAATAAAATAAGAAAGACTAATGAAAGGGTTGCCACATGGTAATGCTGAAGTTGACACTATTTAGAAGTGTGGGGGGGGGGCAGCTGTCTACATGGGGAAAGAGATCATGGCAGATTTGGGGAAGGCCAGGAGCAAGAAGGCAAAGAGATGGTTAAGAATGGGCAGTAACCAGAATGGGGAAATTATGTTTTCTGCATATTCTAGTAGAAGAGAAACATGGGGAGAACACTGGATACAGACAGCACCTGTAATCTAGTGAATACCACAGGGAATGCAAACAAAAAATAAAGGGCCAGAATTAGAGTTTGGAAAGGCTGTGAAACATTATTATTAATGGTGATTGTAATCAACCAAGAGAGCACTGGAGCAATCTGGTATTAAGGCTGGCCTGGAAGGAAACTTTGGTGGAAGTAATGGACGAGGCGGTCTTCATGAAGTTAACAAATTAACTATCCAGAAAGGGGAAACTGCTGGACTTGGAGCAGTACAATAGAAAAAATATCCTACAAAAGATATTCATAAGACTACTATTGGTCAACAGTGGGCATGTGTTTGTCTAGTTCATGATGGAAAGTAGCACAGAAGCATCCAAATAAGTATTTGTGTGTGGAATTATACAGGGAAAACAATAGGAAGCTGGGCAAGAGGCCAGAATAGGAGCCAATGCCTCGGAAAGGACAATTCAGACTAACAAGCTGTGGAAGACAATTAAACCTGTGGTCATGGTGGTGATGATGATGAACGAGTGCCTGGAAGTAAGAGAGAAAGGAACACAAGGACAATTCCAGTACATTTCATGGGGAAACCAAGGTTAGATTAGGGCTAAAAAGAAGGCCTAAAAGGAAAGGGGGGGGGGCAGATGGGAATATAATAAACCAGAGAGGCTGTCTTCAAGGAAGATGAAGACGAAGAGAGAATGCAAAGAGAAGGAACCAGCAAAAATGCCAAAGAGGGACAGGAGAAAAAATGTAAAGAATTTCTGCATTTGTCCACTAACAGAAAATGCAAAGGCATTAGGAAACAGATTTGGTGTAATACCTTTTATTGGACCAACGTAAGCTTTGCAATTACTCAGGCTTTCAAGTTGGCATGAGCCCTTATTGGAGGAAGAGGTGAGGTAAATCGTATTCAGGTACATCCACGAACATAGTAAGGTTCCATGAATATGATATGAAGACAAGAAGAGAGCAGTTAAATATCCTGTACATATTCTTCATCTGCAGTGGTCACAAAGAAAGAGAAAGGCAGGGCCAACTACACAGATGGGACATTTGACAAAAATCAAATGAAAAAGGAGATAAATAATCTGGGTAAAGAAAAGGCACAGGGTCCAGACAGCATCTTCCAAGGATACTAAGAAGTTTTGTTTAAGTTCTAGCCCCTCTCATGTGTCTGCATAGCAGGACTCTAAAGACATCCTGCATGTCTATGAGTGGGTGGTAGTAAAACTAGATGGAAGGTACCCATTCAGTGTATGTGATTCTGGCAGTTTATTACAGATAACTAAAGCTACACGCTAGTAATACGCTTCATAATTTAGACCTGGGATTGATTGCCTTGGTGTCATTTACTGGTTGAATTTCCCTTTCCCCATCCAATTGTCTAAGTGTAGCTTGGACATTTGGATGGAGAACAGGAAATTCATCCCTGTTTTGGTACCTCCATCTCTAATCGACACAAGCAGCCTGCAAATGGTTCATCTCCCAGGTCCCTGCTTGTAAATGTTTCACCTCCTAAGCCCTTGCTTACACTTATCAAGGTACCAGAACTTGTGAGAGATTTGGGATGCATGGTTAGGCTTAAAAAGGCCCTTGTGGTCATTAGCCTAGAAAACACCTATGAACCTATTATCCTATGTGAATTTGAACAAGCTAGTTTTTATTTACCTCTTATGTGAATTTGAACATGTTGCTGAAGATGTTCTCACATCACTATCTAAAACAGGGACTTATGTCTAATGATTTTACCTCATTAACTTTTAAATTAACAAATAAATAAGCATCAATACATAGAATTATTAGGTCGTGAATACTAGACGGTAACTAATAGTTGCATTCTCTAAGTCTAGACAAGGTAAAACTTAAGTGCAGGCCAGTTAGCCCAACTTCATTTACAGGAAACATCATGGAGAAAATACTTAAAGAAAGATCACACTTATTTCTGTAGGAAACTGGAATCTGCTATCTAAACCAGCACTGGATTATAGCCAGTAGGTCATTGCAAGATAGAATCCTACGCTTCATTGATTGGAAGAAAAATATGGAGGGTGCATGCTCCTAATCTGAACTTTCACATGGGCTCACCAAATAAATTGATTAAAAAATTGGAAGGAGTTAGGGCAGACAGAAAATGAAAGAAAGAATCAGAGTGTGATGTTTGAGAAGGATGGAATGACAGCTGAAGTACCACGGGGTTCAGATCCAGGTTCGGTGCTGTCAATATTGTTGCATTAAACATCACTAAAGGAATGAAAAAGGATTTCCCACTGGATAGCAAGTGACAGGAGCATGAGTAGAAGAGAGTGGGGTAGTATCAGGTAGGCCTTCAATACATTAGGAGGGTGTGTCAGAAAGGTGGCAGCTGTGGTTCAATGCAAAGAAATAACAATGGAATGTAACTGGACAACAGCAAATGGGGACCCAGCTATTCCACAGATGACATGACCCTGAATTGTACAGACCCAGAGGAAAACCAAGGGCTGAGCATAGCTACAACTCCAAAAATAGGGTAAGTGAAAGAATGTGGCCACTACATCAAACAGGTCAGTTGGATGTATCCAAAATGGAGAGCAGACATGGAGGACAGGAGGTAAATAATACCAATGTAAATATGTAAGGTCATATCTGCAGTAGTATAGACAGTTCTGCAGAATGTACAAGTAAATGAATATCTCATTACTCAAGAGGCAACAAAGGAAAAACAGTTTAGTGAGAGAGATGGATAGGGATGGCAGAAAATGGGGTGATTAGAAGAGATGGAACTTTACTTCCTGAAGGCAAGCAGGAAAAGGGATCATGATATGGAAACACAGGCTACTAGGAAAGTTTTTATGGGAAGACCCACATAGGCAGAATAGGGTATAATATGCAGAAAAAAGTGTTTAGTTTTAGTCCGGACATGACAAAGTACTTTACAAAGTGGATAGTGCATAGAGATGTGGCTCTGTCTCCCACCAAGAGTGGTGGATGTCTTGCAACTGATAGTCATAAGAAGATATAATGGATATAGTCTTCCATAAAAAAGTCACTTTTCAGTGACACAACATTGGACAAGCCTGAATAATCAAACTGCCATTTGCCGAATGTTTGTTTTCACAGTGCACAAAGCACCACACTCGCACCCATGTAGGGGGCTTTTCCCTCTACACTTTCTTAGCTGATGTAAGTAACTCTGAGGTCACAAACACCTCATTATAAGTTATTTATTGATTTCATTTATTTATTTAATTTGTTTACCGGGAAATGTCTGACTGGGCCAGAGGCCCTTTTTCAGTGGAGGCCTGGGGAGAAAAGCTCCATGCATACAAATACACAGTATTGAACGATCAAGTTGAACACACACATTAATTAGATTAACATTGTAGAAAGCAAAAAGCAAAAATAGAAATGTAATTAAGTACATAATAATAATTACAAATTAATAAAATTGGCACTGCCAGCAATGAAAATTAAACAGCATGTCTTAATAGTGAGAACAGTATGATAGAGTTCGACAAGAAAGGGCAAAGAAGTGTCCATAACTGTTATCTGACAAAGCAGTATATGTGTTTATATTGCTAAATGAAACTGCTTACTGAACCAAGTTAGCTTACAACAGTAAATAACTGTAGCTGTGAGAAAGAGCTAGTTTAGTGTGAAAGTAAGGGAGAAGTAGGTGATCTACCCTGGAGTAAGGCAGGTGCAGAGGCAGTGTTTTGCTAGATGTTCCTTAAGGAGGTGTTTGAAATCATGAATGTTGGGGTTTTTAGCTATAGGCTGGGTAAGGGTATTCCAGAGTTTGGCAATTCTATAGGAGTAGAGGGCGGTGCCTTGTGTTTTGTGGGGTTAAGTAATCTTTAACATAAGTTTATTTGAGGATATTGAGGACACTTTTATCTTGTGTTAATTCAGTTAGATGAGGTAATTGGATGAGGTCTCTTTGAAAAGTGCCTCGATTGGTCAGCCAAATAATGGTAAGTATAGATAGGATGAGGGGGTGGGAAGAGTGGTCTACTAGGTCATGAATGAATGACAACAGAGAGACAAAATTAAAGATGGTGGGACAAATTCTGACAAGCATTTAAAGGGATCTACCTGTTTATCACAAGGTAACAGGTGAAATAATTATAATGTGAGTGGTATCATGCCATTTCTGGATCAACATCTGTCTATCTAATCCACTTCTAATTCTACATTTCTCTTATTTCTTTCCCACAATCACCTCTCCCTCTGTTTCTTTACTAACCACACTCCGCTTACATCCTTTCACGTCACTGCTATTTTTGACCCCCAGCCCAGTCTTCAAGCTCATACTAATCTTACCATGAGCACTCCAATTTACAAAAATAAACTGCTACTTATAATAATCCTCTTCAGCTCAACTTGCCCTCTACTACTACTCAACACCCCACTATCTCTCTTCCTAACTATATTTTCCTTTTCTATGTATACCATCCTAAAAATCCAAACATTCTCTCTTCCACCTTTAAGCCTGCTAACCCACTTCTCAAGTACCACATCAATCTTTCATCGAAAGGCATTGCTCCTACAAAACACAGCATTTAGAAAAAACACTCTGTCTCACATTTTCTACCATTGTCAGTAGCCTCTTTAACCTCTCATCATTAGATCTGCACACATACAGAAATGCAGAACAGCAGCAACAAGAACACACAACTTGCAAAAGTAAATGGCTTTTTGTTCATCAACAAACCATCTCTGGCTTAAAACTCTGTGGAGATATATACACCCCAACCCTGGTCCCAAGCACCATCAAAATCTCCCCATCCCACAATGCTTTACACATAACAAACAAACTTTACTCTTCATCAGCATGGATGTAAAAAGTATTTACAACAAAATGGAAGACAGCCAAGTGTCCTTAGCATTCTGCTCTCCTGACCTTGTTGTAGCCACAGAAATATGATTAAGACACAACATAGGTCATAACACAATCCTACTCCCTGGATATAGCATTCTGAGGAAGGACAGGGTAAATAAATTATGTGGTGGCATTACAAATAATCTTGGGCTAACACCTTAGTCTCAGAACATACCTAAATTCAATAATGCCAAACATCTACTGTCCAAGCTAAAATTAAACAGTAAAAAATCCATACACATCTTAGCTGTATGCATTTCCCAATAATATCCATAGAGCAGAAGACATCCCCTACTGGTTGTCTGACAGCATCCAGAAAGAAACCATCATACTGGGTAACCTCATCTTAGACTGCACCCTCATCAGCTGTCCCTACCCCTCAGAAGTAATACACCTGCATGGTTATACACAAATAATCAAGTCCTCAAAAAGCTCAGCATACCCAGTAATGGAGAATCTATACTTGACTGGTTCTTACAATTAGAATAAATAAGCTAATAGCCTACGGATCTCTACCTGACGGTATTAGTGACCATCTCCCAACATATGTACGTTGATAAAAATCAAATGAGGCTAAACAAGTAATATACAACCAGATATGGAATACCTCAAACTTTAACTCTGAAATGTACTAAAAGCTGTGCCACAAAATGAAGCCATGTCACACTTCAGTACAACTTTCCTGAGTATACTGAATGATCTCATCAAAACTCCTCTCTGAATTTTCCTCATCCGACTCTTCAAAATTACAGCCCACTGGATTCAAACACACACAGTCCAACCAATAGTTGACCAGGCAAAAACAGCTTTAAAACAAGGCCAGTGGGAGAAAACTTAAACTTTATGAAGTATAGTTAAGTAAAATTAACTAAGCGCTTTTGTCCCATAACAGTTAGGGACTTCCCCAGAGTTAATCCCACCCGTTTACACATGCAATTTATATTCCATTCCACCAATCAGATCCAAGAACAGCTTGCACAAGTTCAAACTGCATACAGATTAATATAAAATATTTTATCAATTAATGAATACTCATTACAAAAAATTCATATTGTTAAAATCCATGTAATATACTTAAACTGTGTATTTAAATACAGTAATAAATTATGATATCAACATGTTATTGTAACTAGCAAGAGTAATAATAATGATAAATAGGTAAATAAATAAATACAACTCCAACCACAACCTAACACATTACCAAACTCAGTAAATAGTGAATAAACAAGTAAATACATTATTTATATATTATTTATATATGCCACTAAATCTTACTCAAAAATGGCCGTAACCCTAAACTGTTCTGGTCAACATTAAAGAAGCTACTAAATCCAAGTAAAAAATCCACACCCTCTCCCACCCCAAACAATGATACTGACTCCATAGCTTGTCAATTTAACTGGCACTTTATACAGTCAGTCCTGTCACTTCCCAAAGATAATCCCTACTTCCCTGCTCTTATATTTGAACTTCAACAAAATCACTCTTCAACTCTAAATTTTCACTCTGTTCCCAACTTCACCATGCAAAATACCTACAGCAATTTAAAGCAGCCGCACTAGCCAGTGACAATTTACCTGCAGAATATATACCAACTGCAGCAGATGCAAAGGCATACCCTGCCTCCATCTTCATAAACTAGGCTGCTACTGAACAGAACATCCCATTTAACATAAAACGTTCTCCATCTTCCCTGTGTGCAAAGGAAGTAATGTAATGGGATTTACCAATTCTGTCATCCTTATCTACAATCCCCAAAAATGCACCCAAACCAACTTGTGAAACATCTCACTAGCAGTAATCTCCTCTGAAAAACCCAACATGGGTTCCAAATAAACCACAGCTCTGTAACCACTTTTCTAAATTTCACCAACATCATCAAGCGCAGCATGGATGAAGGCAATCTAGTGTTCTCCTTTTTTCTAGGTCTCTCCAAAGCTTTTACTACTGAATAAATACAAAACGGTGCAGTGTTGCTCAATAAAACTCAGAACCAGAAGGAATCAACACCACGAGGGTCTGATGATGATTCAAATAATTTTATTCGTACAAAACCGTAAAGGAAAATTTTAAAAGCATTGAGCGCTTTCATCTCGATACGGAGACTTCATCAGAATACTGTTAACACAGGGCCATTAAATAACAGTAAAACACATTTCATTGGTAGATGTTTAACTAGATAATTTAAATGATTGAAATAATTAAATACTCATTCTATTTAAAGGGCCAGAATTATCAGTGAATGGTGGCAAGTTGTTTGTAAGCACATATAAAAACATCAAATAATAGGAATAAAATATGTACACACAAAGGTATATTATTTTTAGAAGAAAAATGGTTGTACTTAATCATGAGCTAGGTTTATCAACTTTAAGTGAAAAAAAACAAGACTTAAGTTTATTTGCTTTGGAAGTTAAAATAGGTGCAATAGAAATGCTGTCATTTAACCCATGGGGAAAAACAGCCAAAAGCCTAAGCTGCCAATGCAATTCACACACTTTCAGGAAGTTCTTCCAATCCCCACCTCCAGGATTTGTGATCTGTTCTAATATCCCAAAATAACATTTACTAAACCTGTTACATACACCGAATAGAATGTTTATATAAGGCACTGTGATCACTTTTGGTGCCTTTGTCGTGTGTATTCTCATAAATATGTGTCTTAAAGGCACATTAATTTTTGCCAACATAGAAAGCTGGACATCCTGCACAAATCTCTAAATAAACCACCCAAGGTGGCGCAACTACCTTCATGAAAGCTTATCTTAGTTTTCATGGGGTTGCCAAGCTCTACTATCTGGTTCTTAGTAATGCAAGTACATTGATTGCAGGGCCCACATTTAATAGTTCCCTTATAAATCTTACAAAAAAACCCCTCAGTTTTTCTCCATCAGTTTCTTATTTTTGGAAATAAACACTGGTTTTGGGCCCAAAAGTGGAAATAAGCCAGGACTGGTTTTGAATATACACCAGTTCTTTTTAATACTTTCCTAGATTTCTTTAGAGAAATGGTTGTATTGAACGATAAGCACCTTTTTGTATTTTAGTCCATCATGTCGCGGTGTAGTGGTTAACCCAGTTTCTAAAAGGGGTTTGTACCTATCCCCCCATTCCCTATATACCTCAAGTAGCAAACTATCCAAATGCCCTGCTTTACAAAATACCTTGCAGCGATACACCCCTGTTAGGGACTTGTGGTCCACTACCGATTTCTATCTAACAGTCACCAAACCTAATGATAATGCTGGTGAATCCCTCTGCTCTCACTATGTTTCAAAAATCTATAATTCCACTTCACCATACCTAAAACAGTAACAGAATGTATCTCAATCCAAACTCCAATTTAAACAATATCTACAAGACACTTGGCTATGTTCTTGCTCAACACCAGAAAAATCCATCCTGTCATTCCTCTCTGCAGTTCCTATTTGCTTCTTTTTCTGCCCAAGTATCGCCACATGCACTTAACTGAAAGCAGCTTCTCTTTATCTAAACTTGAGTACATCCAGATTTCATACCCCTTTTGTATGAAAATAGCACATCCTTATTTGTCTCACCTTATAACAGCTTCAAAAAAAAAAAAAAAAAATATATATATATATATATATATATATTTTTTTTAAACATTGTACTGTGTATTAAGTTGTTAAAACCTTGTACATATATATTTTTCTTTTCCTTCCAAAATGTGCTTTTACTCTGAGTCTAACCTGGTGTTAGTTAGAAAAATATCATCTTACCTAGAACAATGTCCAAAATGTGTTTTTACTCTGTAACCTGATAATAGATCAATATTATATTCGACAGAACGATATCCATATTACTGGGCAGCCACTGTGGTGCAGCAGTTAGCGTTGCTGCCGCACAGTAAGAGGTTCTCTGGTTCGATTCTCGGCTGGGGTGCCTTCTGTGCAGAGTCTGCATGTCCTCCCTGTGGTTGCGTGGGTGATTGGACACTCTAAATTGGCCCTAGGTGTGAGTGTTTGTGTCCCTTCTGTGAAAAGGTTGGTGCCAGACTGACAACTCAACACCATAAAACTCCACTGCCAATCATGAGTGGACAGGTAATCTGCTGTGGTGACCCCTAACTGAGAAAAGCCAGAAGAAGAATATCCATGTTACCAAATTGCAGCTTAATTTCTTTTACGTGTACAGGATATTCGCTTTTTTTATCTTGTGTACCAAAGTGTAATTTATTTTCTTTACATCTACATTTGTTAGCCTTTTCTTCATGTCATCTTAATTGTACGAAACTGTAACTTTGTTGGAGCTCCCTGGCCTCTGCTGACTCAGGCAGTTTAAAAGGTTTGACAGAGATAGTTCACTTAGCTAAAATAGGAATTTCTCTGCTTCTAAGCCTGCAGCACACTCACTGTATGTTTATATTGAAATCTGAGGGTCATTTGCAAAGTTGTATGTTCATATTAGGTTTATTTATTCTCCAGAGAGACTATGAACGTTATATTCCAGATTAGTAGCTGTGGAGTTATTTTCTTAAGTCTCTGAACCAGTTAAAAAAAGTTTGTGTTGTTTTGCTGTTCAGTATGTGTAAATAAGAGAATATTGCCATCTAGTGGCCATTATTTGTAATTGCTAGCAGTGCTATACTATAAAATGGCTTTGAAAAGTGGATTTATTTAACTGGAAGCAAAATCAATAACTGTCTACCATGTGAGATGTGAGTCATGATGACTACATTCGTTTCCATACTGCTGCTGCCACTGCTTCCATTTTACAGCTTCTTCTTACATCTGTTTTAAAATTGTAAAAAAATGTTGCCCTTGGCTGCAGTTTCCAATTTATTATGGTGCTTCAGTGACATAATAAATCGATAACACTAATGTAAATTTGTCATCATACATGATGTATAAAAACAAGACTCAGTAGGACAAGTAGTTTGTGTAAGTTTTGTCTATATTTATTCCATCTTTGAGAAGAGCTGGGCAACCTGTATTGTTTGCTTTTTTAAATGTGTTAGCTATCATAAGCCTGATAATATACAGTGATAAATTAAACAGTTATTGTAAAAGTTAAGGCTGAGGTTACTACTTTACACATTCAGCTGGAGCTCTGTGTTATGTAAATTCAAGGTGCAGAAATGCAATGGAATGTTCAATGTTCTTGTTAATGTAGGAGGGGAAGTTGTTAACAGTTCCTGGGTGATATGTATTACAACTGGGTTTTTGACATGCCTTTTCTGACCCCACACCTTCCTTAATAAGTTGTTTTAATTTTCATCTGGTTTTGGTACCATTTTATTAAATATTGGAAATGTTTGTTTCTCTGTACATGTTGTAAAGGAGCAAAACCAAAGATAAATTTGCCTAGTGGACAGTTATGATCTTCCACTGGATGGAATCCTTTAAACTGCCCCGAAGAGGAGAAAGAGGGCTTGTATATATGAAGTTTACAGATGGAGTGTGTGCTGAATATTGTGGGGTTTTATGGATTTATTCTGCTCTAATGCATCCCTTCACCTACCAACACGGGGACTGTGTCCCCACATCTATCTGTCAAGCTTTGTTTTTATCTATACACACACACACACACACACACACACACACACACACACACACACACACACACACAAATATATATATATATATATATATATATATATATATATATATATATATATATATGGGTCCCGTTTGACTTGTAGATCACACACAATGGCAACACCATTTAATTGACAGGAACAGATGGTCAGCATGTGCAGGAGACTGAGAATCCTTAGGTAGGGGAATATTTCCTTTACTCTGGGAATGTGCGATCTCTGATTTAGTGCATATAATTAGCAGGGGTCATGGGGGGTGCAGAAGGCAATCCACCCCTACAAATTTATTTAATTAGTCTTAGTCTACTCTGTGGTAATCCTCAAAGCATGCTCAGTGTGTGTCAATGTTCTGTGTTTCGATGTGATGTTGATGTTGCAGACACTGACATTATGCACATTTGATGAGTGGTCTGACCCATACATATATATATATATATATATATATATATATATATATATATATATATATACAAACAAACTCTGAGGTCATTGTTCTTTGGAGATGAGTGAATAGTTTGAGCTACAGAAATTTCAGAATTGTTTGTTTGTCTTTTCATTTGTTTATGTTTTCATTGCTGGTTTGTCTACCTGGGTTGTGGACCATTTTCAGTAAAGTAGTGGGAAAAATCTCCTTACTGCGGTGGTGGTGCTGCGGTAGTGTTGTCGCCTCACAGTAAGACGTTGTCCTGTTCGATTTTCAGCTAGAGCGTCTTCTGTGTGGAGACATGCGTGAATGGGCGTACCTTCGTTGAAGGTTGTGCATCAGGGCTGGCAACTCGGCATGTAAAAATCTACTGCCAATCATTAGCGGACCGGAGTTCTGCTGTGGCAACCCCACACCACGCCGAAAGACACAACAAAAAAGTGGGAAAAATCTCCTTAAAATGCAACTACAGTACATAACATGCATTTTAAAATTTATAGAAACTACATTACAAATCTGGTATACCATATATAGTCCTTTTTGAAAAAAAATATGATTGAATCCTATTAATAATGGTATTGTTATTGATAGTCTTATTAAAAGTGAATCAAATGCATTCAGAAACTCACTAATAAGGTTTAGAGATGTACTTACACTCATTGTAGATAATTGTTCCCAATATATATTTTTTATATGTCCCCTATTTGCACTTAAACTGCTGTTGTTCTAAGGATTGCATTTATTGCTTTCTGACTTTCTGACTTTCATCTGATATCCAATAGCGATTCATATAATTTTGTGCTCAGTAAGGTATGTGCTTGTCCTGCTTTGTGCATTGAGAATTTGACTACCATTACTTTTGATATATACTTACCCAATATTCACTGCATGCATGACATTAGCGAATGCACAGGAGAAGCTACTACTCTGCCAAATATATGTATCATGTGTACCGCTGAAATGATGAATCTTTGTGACCATAGCTTTATCACTGATCACACTGCAGCTGACACTGTAATGTCACTTGCAAATCTCTCAAATGTTTAGATTTTCACAGAATGTCCAGAATTTTGCCTTATATTTTTGGTCTGCTCCTTATTAAATTTCTGACTTCTGGCAAATCACTGAGGATTGAAGTCACTAAATAATGGTATACATTTGAGTTTAATTTAAAACATGAAACAAAGTAAGTGCTTTCATCTGGTATATATAACCAGACTTCTTCAGGCAACTAAAAACTGCATGCAAAGCAATTTATATAAATCAGAGTCAAAATTGGTCTCACCCCACTTAAACTTAATGAACTCAAAGAAAAGAAAAACTTTTTGTGCTAACCAAAATGCATGCTGCAGCTAAAAAAGCATCTCATATAAATCACTTTGCAGAATAAAAAAACGTATATGTATCTGTTCTTAAAATCAGAAAATTTGTCATACAATAAATAACCTAAACCTAAATGGTATGAAACATTTTTTAAAAATGCATACATATATAAATAATTATGCTAACATTATTATGCAAAAAACTATTGAAACATATAGTTCTGAAAAAACATTTAACCTAGGCTGACACCCTCACTAACTAGAACTAGAAAAATTACCTATCAAATACTTTTAATTTTAACTTGTTTGATATGGAAACTGTGTCATTTAAACCTGGGGGAAATATGCATGAAGAAAAACTGGCCACCACATTTTTTTCTCTTCAAGGAATATCTTCCATGGGCCCCCCCATCCCCACATTTTACTTGCTGTAATATTGCAAATTTAAATGTATGATCGGGGAAAAGTTTTGTTTGTGCCTATATACTGCATTTTTCTCACCATGTTGCCTCATTTCATATCTATGCTCATATATCCTTTGAGCCAGTTTGCATTGCGTTTTGCCTATGTAAAAGGCTGGGCACTTGGTACACATAGCGACATACATGACTGCTTGAGTATAACAACTATATTTACCTTTAATCTTAATCCTTTTATCACGTATAGTAATACTAGTAGTTGGCAGAATAAAATTACACTGGTGACACATACCACATGGATACATCTTTCCTTCTATTCCCCCATGTGTAGTTTGTTCAAGGATGCCCTTGATATTCCTGCCCTTTCTAAAAACAAAGTTAGGTTTCCTACCACAAATCCCAGCCATACTGGGTTCACTCAATAATATAGGCCAATTCTTATTAAGAATGTCCTATACAATATGACTCTCACTGGAAAGAGTGGATACAAATGGACATGAAGGGCTAAAATTCTGCTGGGTATCAATTACCTGAGAATTATCTAACTCAGTGTCCCCCCTATCAAGCTCATAGTTGTCTTCAAATAAGCGGGTACCATCCCCAGATGTAGGGGGGCATGGAATATTCCCTGCACACCCCAAAATGGGGATATAAAAAACACTGTGTTATTTTCTTATAACCTCTTGTTTGATATTATATACACGACTGTCAGGATATCCTCTGTCTAAAAACATATGCCCCATAGTGTCACATTCTTGCAAAAAATCTTCAAACTTAATGAGCTCAATGCTTATTCTCACTGGGAGGACATGTTCCTGCACGCCGCTTGTATTAAAGCCATGGAGAAAAATGAGGACACATAAGGGCGTGTGTCCTAAAATAAAAATAGGCAGGGGACATTGGCTGAACTCATTATGGAGTTTTCAGACTGTGTGTTTCAGGCTGGTATGAGCCTAGCATTGAGCAGCACATTACCAGCACCAAGGATGATGCCACAGTATAAGCAAACAATTATTGATTTTAACAACTTTCTGACTTTCTTGTGTCATGCCGAGGGAATCTGATATTTGTCAGCTTGGGACAACATGATAACAGACCACTTTGTTTTGCCAAACATGGTCTACATTTTTCCCCTCTAGGGTTTTGAATACTGGCTAAAACTGTATCCACCACATAGTGCTTTTTTTAGGCATTGCCAAATAGACAAACCTACTGAAGTAGCAAAATCAACTCAACTGAACCTCAAGGTGGTACTGCTAAATGCCAGGAGCTTAAATACAAATGTGCACTCCTTCCAAGCCCTTCTCACTGGAGAATATAGACATCTGTGCAGTTACCGAGACACGGTTTAAAGTGGCAGAGAGCACCCCAGCACTGCAAGGTTTCTGTACCTTCCACACCAAAAACTGCACAGATAAGGGCTAAACATGAAGCTGTCTCAATATACATTAATAACAAGCATATATCTACGGTGGTCAAAGAGTATGACATGCTGGAATTTCTTCTTGTGCAGATCACCACAGACAAAATCCTGTGCCATATTCTAGCCAGCTATAGGTCACCCTCCATGTCCCAAGAAGGTAACAATGCAAACTTGTATACTAGAGACACTTACCATCCAACCTAACACCCTGCTCATGGGAGACTATCATTACGCCTCTATAGACTGTGAATGCTACATGGCCTCAAATCTACAGGCATAGAGATTCCTGGACAATGTAAATGCAAGCACCCTTGACCAAATAGTGAATATGTCCACTAATGGCTCCAACATACTGGACTTTGTGCTTACACATATGGGAAAAGGCTGTCCTCCTAATGTTTTGTCCTCCCTGGTAAGGTCCGACCATAAGGCTGTCTCCTTTGAAATCAAAATCAGCTCTGTAATCCCATTAAAACCAGTAGCAGGAACTATTCCAAGGCAAATAACCTTTTATTAAGTGATGGTTTGTCAAAATATTAAATGATGGTTTGTCAAAATTCATTTCCCTTGCAAATACAGAGAAGACAACAGCCCAGTTTCAGTGGAGACCTTGGGAGAAACACTTCAGACACATGTCTTTGGAATGTGGGAGGAAGCCAGAGGGAACCCACTCAAACATGCAGACCCTGCATAGAAGACACCCCAGCCAAGAGTCATACCTGTTCCAGGCAATGCCTAATGTGCATTACATTGGGCCCTGTTCCAAACAATACCTAATGTACATTACACTGGGCCCTATTCCAAACAATACCTAATGTGCATTACACTGGGCCCTGTTCCAAACAATATCTAATGTGCATTACACTGGTCCTTGTTCCAAACAATACCTAATGTGCATTACATTGGGCCCTATTTCAAACAATACCTAATGTGCATTACACTGGGCCCTATTCCAAATAATACCTAATGTGCATTACACTGGGCCCTATTCCAAACAATTCCTAATGTGCATTACGCTGGGCCCTGTTCCAAACAACACCTAATGTGCATTACACTGGGCCCTGTTCCAAACAATATCTAATGTGCATTACACTGGGCCAACTTTGATAGGGAAGAGTTCTTGGTTTCCACATAGAAATGTTATTTATTAGGCAAGAAATGTCACTTCTCCCCAAGGATAGGTAAGCCAGCAAGAATTTCTCTCTCTGCCTATCACCACCACCCCCTTGCTAATTATTCAGATATCAAGATTTTTACTCAGACCTTTGAAAATACTTAAAACCATGGCTCTGGTGCTCTGCATCACAGAGATGGCTACTAGTAACATATCCTCTTGAATACATTGACTGTAACAGTAAAGGCTATTCTTTTGACCTTGCAGTTGCCATTTTCATAGCTGGTATTCCAGTTTTCTGTTCAGGCTGGTGGCTCAATGATAAGATCTCTGCCTCATAGCACCAAAGTCATGGGTTCATTCCTGATCTCTACTCATTGTCTATATGGGGTCTGTGTGTTTTCTTCATGTTACTGTGTGTTTTTTTTGGGTGCCCTGCTTTATACCTTCCTCCATCATGAGGCATACTGTTTAATTGGTTTCACTAAACAATATTTCTCTCTCTTATTATATTCTCATTATAATAATATTATTTGCACTTGTCCATGTGGATGAGATGAGTCCATGACTTATTCCCCTTACCTGGTAGAAAATTATTACATAAGTAGTCAGTTAGATAGATAGATAGATAGATAGATAGATAGATAGATAGATAGACAGACAGATAAATAGATAGATAGATAGATAGATAGATAGATAGATAGATAGATAGATAGATAGAGATAGATAGACAGACAGATAGATAGCTAGATTGCTAGATAGATAGATAGATAGATAGATAGATAGACAGATAAGAATCAAATCTTACAGCTCATCACTTCCAAAGGTAGGTGCCAGCCATCTGGTACTAGTCTACATTGTTAAAAAGCAGCGTTAGCTTCTTACTGCAGAAAAACAATTTAAACAACCAAACAGTGAGAAACGGGAGGGAAGTAAATACATACTGATACCCATATCCCAAGATGAGGTGATACTCATATCCCAAGATGAGGTGGGACTTTGTCCTATGGAAATGCATACTGATACCCATATCCCAAGATGAGGTGGGACTTTGTCCTATGGCAATGCATACTGATACCCATATCCCAAGATGAGGTGGGACTTTGTCCTATGGCAATGCATACCGATACCCATATCCCAAGATGAGGTGGGACTTTGTCCTATGGCAATGCATACTGATACCCATATCCCAAGATGAGGTGGGACTTTGTCCTATGGCAATGCATACTGATACCCATATCCCAAGATGAGGTGGGACTTTGTCCTATGGAAATGCATACTGATACCCATATCCCAAGATGAGGTGGGACTTTGTCCTATGGCAATGCATACTGATACCCATATCCCAAGATGAGGTGGGACTTTGTTCTATGGCAATGCATACTGATACCCATATCCCAAGATGAGGTGGGACTTTGTCCTATGGCAATGCATACTGATACCCATATCCCAAGATGAGGTGGGACTTTGTCCTATGGCAATGCATACTGATACCCATATCCCAAGATGAGGTGGGACTTTGTCCTATGGCAATGCATACTGATACCCATATCCCAAGATGAGGTGGGAATTTGTCCTATGGCAATGCATACTGATACCCATATCCCACGATGAGGTGGGACTTTGTCCTGTTCAGTTCTGATTTACAGCCTCTAATCTACATGACTTGCATGCTCAGTAACGTAATTTGACAAGTCTGTTAACAGACATTTAAATGTGCTGCACAACATGAAATCCTGTGCTATAAGCTATGTTTGAACAGTGCTAGCTAATGTATCTTGAAATGACAAGGCCGCGTATTAAGTCACACAGCACATAAAGAATATTACATCAAAAATATTATTACTGACAGTCAAGCTGTCACACCGTAAAAGAGGTTTTGTATATGTAGATGCCACATAGCACCATAGGTCCATTTGTAAACAGCACCACCAATCCGGTACTTGATAATTTCTTATAGCAAATGTGTACCATTCCTGATCAAATCTGCCACATTTTTCAAATGCTGGTGTTCTAGAAAAACCTACTCTTTTCCCTGCTTGTGAAATAAAAATGAGGTTCTAAGTGAAAACAAATGTTACAATAAACAATTTCCCATTTAAATGAATCAGTTAAGTTAGTGAATTGTCTAATAGCAAAGAAATAATCAGCCACTATGTACCATGGAGTGATTTTTTTTGCTGCATAGAGAAACATGCTAGCATGTCAGAACTCACATTTAATATACGCCTACCTCATTTACGGATAAATTAGTTTTCAATGCATATTCTAAAATTCTTCAGCTTGACTTTAAGTTGCCTTTCCATTCTAGTAATTACAGTGCAATTCTAAGTTACAGCACAACAGAGGTGCTTGTGGTTTAACTAACAACAGGGCATTGCTTTTTCCTTAAGTCGCATCTGACCTTTTGAATGCATATTTGACCTTCTCTCACAATCTCCATTTTATTATGCATATTTAAAATCCTGTCAGTTAACATTAGCTTATGTATTCTAATGCACAGAAAACATTACACCTCATGTATTAAATATAAAAAATATTGCTTGCACCCACATACTGTTATGAACCAAACAATAATTCAATTTAGCTGAAAGTGATGTACAATGTTTGCAACTGGGAATGTGACAGTATGGTTTGTGATGTAAAATGCTTGCAACTAGGATTGTGTCTGTGTGGTTTATTTTCATTTATATAGCTGTATGATTGCCTGTGTCATAAGTGATGGTTTAATAAAGATGTTTCTTGTTTAAAAAAAGAAGGCAGGAATTGAATAATTTATGTAATGTTGCATAGGTTATATGATATATAGCAATATATGTGAAGCATAATGTTTGCTAATTTTAACTTGTTAATACAGTTTGATTAATTTTATATAAGTGTAAATGTGCCTATGTCACAAGTGATAATTCAATAAAGGTGTAAAAAAAGAAGATTGCTTGTGGTCAGTACTAGTACAACCCAGAACCAAACCGGTAAAATCAGTGATACAGTACCTGACAGAGGGAGACGTTATGAAAGGTTTAACTCCTTCCTGACAAGTCCTGAGTAAATCTCAGGATTACCCACACCACTGGTCCATATTATGGTTATAAAAAATATTTTTTGGGGGGATGTTCTCCGCAGCTGACCATTGGTTGCCACCAGTGGGTTTCATCATCCGGTGGTTCATTTGGGCAATCCTGAATGCCCCTGGACTCAGACCCATGTTTGGGACCAATGAGGAGATCAGTGTATCCCAAGCACATCTGTCTCTCCAACATGTCCTGTTTATGTTGCAAGTAAAATGTAGACCTTTTAATCCAGTACTTTTGATGCTGTTTGCTTTGCAGATGTGCAAAAGGATCATTAAAACAGGATCCAGGAATGCTTTGCATGCCAGGCAAAAATCACCTCTCAGACGTTTGTATGATACCGAGTAAAAACACAGGACTTTGAGGCAATCAGTGGCAGACCTTGTGCTTACTCCATATATATAGTTTTTCAAGTAACCTTTGTGGACATTCCAGTTGCTGCATGTGTCTGGTCAGGTACACACTGAAGGAGACACTATACTCTAGGATCATTCTGCTGAGGGGGGAGTACAGTGTTATGATGATCTCTCTGAACCTAGATGCCATGCCCTTGCTTATAAGTTGAGCAACATAGAAGGACTTTCTTACTAACTTGGACACATGTTGGTCGAAGGCTAGGTTATTATGTACAAGTGTTCCCAGATTCCTGACTAGTGAATCAACTTTTAAGGGTGTTTTATTGATAAAGAAGTTACCTGGGGTGGTAGACTTCTGAAAAGATACTATAATGTATTTCTTGGTACTGAGTTTTAAGCCATGGCTTTCGAACAAGTGTTTGTCTGTATTAGACCTTCCTGAAGGGTTCTCTTGTCTAGAGAGGATTCAATGACTGCTCCCAGATTGCAGTCATCTGCAAACTTGGTTAGCCAGAGGCCTTTGACTTCAGCTTTGACATCTGAACAGTAGATGCCAATGAGGAATGAGTCCAGCATACAGCCCTGGGGGACTTCCTGGTGACCAACATCTTTGTGGAGCTGGCCTCACCAATTCTAATCTCCTAGGTCAGTGAGCCAGCTAGCTATCCAGTGTGTTATAGAGGGATTTATACCTAGTTCTGTAAGTTTGTTGACAATGTCTGGGTAGGGTATTGTATCAAATTGTTTAGCCAGATATAGGTAGGCAGTATGTGCCATTTTACCCTCATCCATTGTCTTAATAACCTTTTCAAAGAAGTCCACCAGATTCAGTAACCATGACCTTCCTTTTATAAAGTGTCTGGAGGTCTCCTATGTCCTTGCTGATAATTCTCTTTATGGCTTTGCAAATAACAGCAGTCAGACTATTGGGTCTGTAGTTTTCAGGAACTGTTGAAGGTCCTCCCTTATGAAGGGGGGTGACTATTGCAGTCCTCCATTCATATGGCACAAGGCCTGTTTTAAAACTATAGTTAAACAATGACTCCAGAAGTCATGATGAGTCGTATTTTTGACATTCAGAAGACATCCTGGGATGTTATTGAGGCCCACTATTTATATATAAATATAGACATAATTTTGGCTTTAGTGAGTGTAGCCGGTATATGCTCCCTAGTTATAGTTGGAGGGGTTATGTTTGAGGGTATTATTGGGGGGATGGTTGGGGGTTGAGACGGGAATAAAGCTGGAACTGAATTTATCCACTAACAGGTTTGCTATATCACCAGGCTCAGTGAATGTGGCACAATTAACCATCAGTTCATCACACTGCTGTGTGCTGCCTTTGAGGTTACTCATATAGCTGTAGAAGACCTTATGGTTATCTTTCACCTGGGAGGTTATCTTAACCTCAAAGCTGGCTTTGTTTGACCTAATTAGCCCTCTTAGTTGCCTATTTACTTTGATGAGAGAGTTTATCTTTATGGGAATTATCCTTCCTGAGTTTTGCCATATTTTTTTTTCTTTTTCTTGTATATCCTGTTTAATTTGGGATACGAACAGGGCAGATTGTTTCTGGGACTAGTCCTGGGCTTTCTTCTGGTAGGTACAGCCGCCTGTATGCAGGCATTGACATGGATGTACAGAGCCCTGAAGTTCTGAAGATGTCTTTTGTAAGACAAAAGCACTAAACCATGGTTGTTTGCAGTTTTTAGCCTTTACATTGTTATTAAAGTTCCCTGGTCGTCCAGCTGCTTGTGTTTGTTATTGCTGGTATTTGTATTTTGGTATTTTATTGCTGTTTACATCAGTACCATGTTTTATTTGTAACAATTCTCTTTAACTGGGAAGTGAAAAAGTACATTTCAGTCATTCATTCTACAGTTGCCTGATTAATGTAATTCAGTGTTGCAGGTAGAAGGAAACTATTCTATCAAATCATTGGGTGCAAGGGAGTGAAACTTATTCTGGACAGGGTGACAGTGCAATGTAGGGCACACGTACATGCATATACACAATCACATGCACATAGACATATACACACACACACACACACACACACACACACACACACACACACACACACACACACACATGCACACACATCAGTGCACATACACATACACACACAAACACACACACTCACATTGTACAAATACCTGCAGGTGATTTGGAGGATCACCAATTTACTTACAGCTTGTTTGGGATGTGGGGAAAAAGCAGAGAATCTGATAAAAACCCATGAGGATAAAGGAAGAAAGTGCAGACTGTGTACAGAAAGCATCTCAAATGAACATCAAACAGGAGAACCACATGCTGTAAGGCAGTGAGCCTAACCACTGCACCACTGTGCCACTGTGCCAGTGTGTCACTCTTTGTACATTTCAAGGGGGATGAGTATAGTAAGTTGTCATGGTGTAATCTTGTCTGGGATCAACTTGTTTGTTGGCCTCAGGTAGGGCTCTTGATGATAAGTTGAGCATTTGTGCAAGACAGCAGAAAAATGCAGAGTTAATGTCTTGGGGAGCACATTATCTGAGATCAGGTAAATAGAGTGTGTGTGTGTGTGTGTGTGTGTGTGTGTGTGTGTGTGTGTGTGTGTGTGCGCGTGTGCGCGTGTGCGATGTGCGTGTCGCGTGTCTTGGCGTGTCGCGTGTGCGTGTGTGTGTGTGTGTGTGTGTGTGTGTGTGTCCAGGGGTGTGCGTATGTTTGTGTACATGTTTGTGTGTGTGCAGGGGTGTGAGTATGTCGGTGTACATGTTTGTGTGTCTTTGTCTGAAAGTTAATTAGCAGGACTTAAATCAAACTGGGACCACTAGGTCAATATTTGATTTGTTATTGATAGCGACTGTATAAAGAAAAACTTATAGCTGGATTTCCCCAGGTTAATTCATGACAATATTAAATATTCATTAACAGATCTTGTACTTTTGATTTCTGGTTTAACCATGCCATCAAATAAATATGTCCCTAACAATTTTTCCATTTAAAAGATAACATTTCATCCACCATTAAGATCATTCTCTATTGTGAAAACTCTCTCTAGTTATCCTGTCCAGCTCCTTAGGTGACATAATAATTTATAGTGCCCAGATGTGCTACCAAATTTAGGAAATAGCAGATTTTGTTTGGCAATGCCTCTGCAAATTTGTTTTTGTACCCTAACAAGGCTCTATAAGATTTTTGTCCAGTTCAGTCTACTACTTGTTGGACATATAATATTGGGGGATAGGGAATTGTTTCTAAATCTTCTGGGGATGTAACATTTTGATAGTCTTTAAGAAGGGTTGAGAGGCAAGCTCTGAATGTTATAATTGGTTTACAAGTGTTTCCTACCCCACCAGCATTTGTGATTTTTTTTTGTGGAGATGGTTATTACAATAATGTTGAATGGGCAGCAATTGGGGTTTTAATAGCAAAAAAGTGCATCACAAAGAGGAGGAAACAAAGAATACCCCCAACAGTACAATAATTAGACAAACCAATGAAAGAATGACAAGGCCTTCAACTCACTGCTAACCATGAGCATGTATTACCTGCTACGGAAATAAAAAAAGATAGAAAGTGTAGGAGTGCAAAGTATTAGAGCAGCATATCTCTTAACTTCTTTGATTAAGAATTCTATGGAGGAGGGGGAGCAAAGAACCAAAATCAGGGACAGTTTTTAAATATCACTGTAATTCACTGAAAGAAATATAACAGATTTTGCAACAATGTGTATTTTCTGAACAATAAGTATAAAACTCTAATGTCTGTCATTATTGACTAACTGTAATCCTTGGCAAGTTACCGGAAAATAAAAAAAAACTGCAGGACAGAGGAAAAATATGAGACTAAGTCAGAATGTAAAATAGCTTTTAAAAGCTGTTAGTTTCTTCTGCCACATTTTATATTTATAAATGTGGCAGAGTGAAGTTCTACAGCTGTTTTACCTTCTGTGGCTGTTCGTTGCCATTTGACATTGTCATCTACTAGTCCCTAGCATAAGACCCAATCTTAACCATAGCTGTCAACCAGTCAGGGACAAATCCCAACAGAATCAGGGACAAATACAGAAATAATCAGGGACAATCAGAGACCTATTCATATATTAGTATTATTAACTTGAGACACTGACAAAATAACAGAACATGAGTGAATATGCATTTTCTAAAGTAAAAGAAGCCCGCAGTTCTAATTATTATCATTGTTTATTAAGTGCAATTCATTATCTTTCCTCCAAAAGTCACCACTTTTAGGTAAGATTAAGAGGGACAGAGCTAAAGTTTCAGTCAAAATCAGGGAAGGAACTCAGGGACAGTTGAGAGGTATCAACTTAACAGCCTTTAGAATATGCTTAACAAGGCTGTGTTAAGCACCCCAATCACTGTTAAGATTGGGAAGCACTTACCAAGTTTATCTTTTTATGGATTTTGGAGATAATTGCATCACCGCACATACAGCAACATAATTCATGTCGGTATTACAGGGGGATTCAATAAAGTCTACATGATAATTTTGACCATGTGCGCATCAAGGTGCAATGTGTACATGGCAGTGAAAAGTTTTAGATTCAGTAAACTCCACGTAGCAGCATGCAGTGGTGCTCACTCACATACAAACACGGAAACTTTCATTGCATGCAAATTAAAGCATAAGTAGATGAATTTTATACTAATGAAACAAGCCAACATGGTGGAGCAATTCAACAACCTCTAAAGCAGCCATGTAGACTCCATGTTCATTTCAAATACAGCCTTGAAAAGGAGTCTACATGGAAACAAGAGCAAGTAAAAGCTCTTACATTTGTACAGAACTGACCTTAACATGTAATAACACATATATCATTATCCAATTCCATTGTGCATGCTAGAAAATTACAGTAACAAATATAAAAATACCTTTTTAAGTACCATGATATAAGTGCAGCTTCACTCCCCCACCCCCAAATGAAGAATATACTCTTAAGTAAAGCAGGCTGCTAAAATGTGTAAATGTCATGAAACAGACTATTATACTGTAATGTAAGCATATGCATGATGTAGCTGATGGATTACAGTACAATTTTATTAAAACATGTATTCCTCTGTTACAACATTGGGCTCCCATGCAGTTTCCCTGCCTACATGGTTATTAACTGTGTAGATTCTGGGCTGTCAGCACAGTGAATATGCAAAAGAGGTCAAAACTCATTAGAATTGCTGAATCTCAAAAAGAGTAACCATGTAGGGATGTTCACTTTGTGTAGGCACTTCCACAGTGTTCATGTTGAATGCATGGCAACAGTGAATCCTGACATCAGGGTGTGTGTGTGTGTGTGTGTGTGTGTGTGTGTGTGTGTGTGTGTGTGTGTGTGTGTGTGTGTGTGTGTGTGTCAGGTTACACTTGCAGAGAGGTGAACATGTAGGGTTGTGAAGGGTGAAAATGCAAGTAAGCATAATTCCCAAGTTTTGTGTCATCCTCATTATTTGGTTGTTAAAATGTGTGGTCTCTCTCCGGTTTAATTTTTTTTACTTTGCCATTGTTTGTTGGATATGGAGTTTAGTGCAACCATGAGAAACAGAGGAATGAATGGTGTTTTTTTCTGGATTTTTATGTAACTATTCCTGTGGCAGTACATGTATGTGTTAAGGCTGGAATATACATGGTCCTGGGTTTGATGACAGGGTGTGCCACCTTTTCTTCACCTTTTATGGTCTTTGTTTGTGCAATATCATCACGCAAATCCAGTGCTCGTTGTGCTATGGAATTGTATATATGATATTTTATTATTGGTGCTTATTGTTCATTTCCTTTGTATGACATAAAACTACATGTGGAAACATTACAAACTAAGGGCACAATATAACTATATGTTATATATTTGCAATATATCCATGTGTTCTCTCCCTCTAACCACCCCAAATAAGCACTACAATCCCGGGGGTCTCATTACTTTTTCCACACATATATCAACCACAATACAAAGTGTTATATACAATGTTGCATACTCACTCATGGACACGGCTACTTGGTGGTGCTCACAGTCTTACTCTACAAAACTCAAACAGCCAAGTATGCTGAATAAGGGCACTTGTGTTGTTACACAGCTAGGCTTCCAAACAGCTTACTGCTATTATACTACTAGCCTCAGATGACACAATGAAGCAATGTACCTAGGCAAGTCTCCCAGCCTTTTGTCTCCTACATTGTCTGTCAATGTCATCTACTATAGGTTCACCTGCAGTCCTGTCAAAATCAGATGTCTGCTGTGGTGTGTGTGATAAGAACTGTGTTCTGTAGACTGTGTACTTAGGTAGGGGTTCTAGTCTTACAGCAGTCAACTGTGTGTGTGTGTGTGTGTGTGTGTGTGTGTCTAGACAGAAGAGCAGAAGTGTGTATCCCCCAATTACCTCTCCAAAGGCATGCCTTATCAATTTTGTGAGACTTGCACAAGCCTACACATCTATTTCATGCAGGTCTCCTAACCGCTTGTCTCCCACATGGCCTGCTGATGTCATCTACTATAAGTTCACCTGCATTCCTGTCAAAATCAGACATGTGCAGTGACGTGTGTTAAGTACTGTGTTCTGTAGAGTGTGTCATTAGATAGGTAGGGGTTCTATTCACACTGCAGTCAACTATGTGTGTGTGTCTAGACAGAAGAGCCAAAGTGTGTATCCCACAGTTACCTCTCCAATGGCATGGCTTACAGTTTTCTGAGAGTTGCACAAGCCTACACATCCATTTCATGCAGGCCTCCAAACCTCTTGTCTCCCACATGGCCTGCCTATGACATCAAATATAAGTTCACCTGCAGTCCTGTCAAAATTAGACTTGTGCCATAGCGTGTGTATTAATTACTGTGTTCTGTAGACAGTGTACTTAGGTAGGTAGGTGTTCTATATTCACTAAAGTCAAGTGTGTGTGTGTGTGTATGTGTGTGTGTGTGTGTGTGTGTGTGTGTGTGTGTGTGTGTGTGTGTGTGTGTGTGTGTGTCAAGACAGAGGAGTAGAAGTGTGTATCCCACAGTAACCTCTCTAATGGAATGGCTTGCCAGTTTTTTGAGAGTTGCACAAACCAACACATCCATTTCATGCAGGCCTCCCAATCTCTTGTCTCTCATATGGCCTGCCAATGTTATCTACTAGAAGTTCACCTGCAGTCCTGTCAAATCAGACTTGTGCCATGGTGTGTGCATTAAATATTGTGTTCTGTAGCCTGTGTGCTTAGATAGGTAGCAGTTCTATTCTCACAGCAGTCAATTGCTGTCAACACAGAAGAGCAGACATGTGTACCCCACAGTTACTTCTCCAATGACATGGCTTTCCAGTTTCTTGAGACTTGTAAAAGCCTACACATCCATTTCATGCAAGTGTCCCAACCTCATGTCTCCCACATGGCTTGCTGATGCCATGTAGTATAAATTCACTTACAGTGCTGTCAAAATCAGACTTGTGTTGTGGCACTTGCATCAATTCCTGTGTTCTGTAGTGTGTGGAAGTAGATTGGGAGGGGTTCTGTTCTCATTGCAGCCAAATGTATGTGTGTGTGTGTGTGTGTGTGTGTGTGTGTGTGTGTGTGTGTGTGTGTGAGAGCTATTGCTGGACTTTACAGTGAACATTTTACAGTAGCCTTTGGGACACTGTTATCTTGTCTTTAATATACATTGCTGATGTCATCATCTATAAAGTGTTGTCTGACACACACCAAGTCAGACTTAAGGTATGGAACATGCGTTAAGTACTGTGTTCTGTAGTCTAGGTACTTAGATAGGGGTTCTATTATCACCTCAGTCAAATGGGGGATTGTTTGTCTGTGTGTGTGTGTGTGTGTGTGTGTGTGTGTGTGTGTGTGTGTGTGTGTGTGTGTGTGAGTGTGTGCGTGTGAATAGTTGCTGGACATTACACTGAGCCTTTTACAACAGCCTGCAGAACACTGTTATCTTGTCCTGAACAGATACATGTGCGTCATTACTAGGTTATACAGTAAGCAAAAGAAGCTGCTGTCTACAAATACAAAACTGAGAACCCAGAACTAGAAGACTGCCATCCTCAGCTTAAACAAGAAAATAAGACAACTGGTGCAATCTCTCACCCTGACCCTTAATTTCTCTTTTGTTTTTTGGGTTACTTTTATTTTTTCCCCATAGCACAATGGGGTGGGACTAGCCCATGGGATCTACCTGCCCCACTCCACTGGTTACAGACCCAATGTCCAGCACAACCTGGTAGCACGCCCTTGTACAGTCCCTGCCACAGAGGTTAGGCCCATGGCTCCCTCTGGGAGCAGTGGCAGAGGGGGTAATTTTATCACCCGAGATGAACTGCCAGGGATGCAGTGTAGGATTCTGTGCCACCATGTGGGTGCACAGCTGTGACTAATGCTCTCCATCATTATACTGAATAACACACAGAGACACAGACATCAGACATTGTAGCCATTAGCACAGTGAAGTGACAATGATGACAGTCCACTAGGTGAAGGCTAGAGTCTCACTGTCTGTACTGTCTGTCAGCAATTACATCTTCACCTTGCCAACTTACCTGTTCCAGACATACCTACTTCCCTTTGCCAACATTCCTCTCTCTCTCTCTGAAAAAAGGGCACCTGTCCCAAAAAATAAAGTATCCCATGCATAGCTCTCCATGTCACAGATGTGTCTACTTGACACACTTGATTCGGTCCAATTGGCTATACAACATGATAACATTTTTGTCACCTCTCTCTCTGGAGGTAACAGTCCAAATTCAGCTAATCTTCTATAGATATGATTAGTTTTTTAGGGCACATTCTCAGTATATGTCATATATTCACAATACATACATGTGTTGTCCACCTCCCAAGTAATACAACCCTGAAGGCTCAGTATTTTTTACACGCATATATCAAAAATGCTAGAAAGTGTAATATATAATGTTGTCTGCTCCCTCATGGACAGGGGCAGTTGTTGGTGTTGATAACCTTGCTCTGGTATACTCAAACATCCAACTATGCTCAATAAGGGTACTTGTGTTTTTGTACAGCTAGGCTTCTACCACCTAGGATACACTCTTCAGTTAGGCTACTGGCCTTGTGTTAACCTATGACTCTATTTGCCTGCACAGGCTTTACAACCTGTTGTCCCTCACTTGGCCTGTTGATGTCATCTACCATAAGTTCACCTGCAGCCATGTAGAAGTCAGACTTGTACAATAGTACTTGTGCAAAGTACTGAGTTCTATAGTCTGTATACTTACATAGGGGTTCTGTTCTCAATACATTCAACTGAGTGTGTGTGTCTCTACTCAGCAATGTAGATGTGGTCCTCTGCAATTACTTCTCCAATGATATGGCTTGCTAGCTTTTTCATAATTGCAGAAGCTTACATATCCACGTCATGCTGCCCTCCCAACCTCTTATCCCCCACATGGCCTGCTGATGTCATCCACTATAAGCTGACTTGCAGACATCTTCTGTGAAGCTTACATATAGTACTGTGTTCTGTAGTGTGTGTACCTTAGATAGGTAGGGGTTATGTTGTCACTACAGTTAAGTGTGTGTGACAGTTGTTAGCTAACATTACAGAGATCCATTTACACCAGCATGCAGGACACTGTTATCACCATATTTTATATCAGATTATTGCATATACAACCATCCCACCAGGGCAGGATCAGACACTTGCCTGTAGCCCAGGCAGATGTCACCTTAGGTTCATAGGAGGTTACTAGGTAGAGGACTGGTGACAGGTATGCCTTGGGTCATGTCTGGTGGGGATGAGGGGGGTGAAGTTTGCTCCAAACTGTCTGGTAGCAGGTTAATGATGTCCTCAGGGTCAGTATGAGTGGTACCACTCACTACTTGTTCGGCACAAAGCTGGGCCTTCACTTTTAAATTTCTGACATAGCTAAAGAATGCCTCCTGATTATCTTTAGCTAGAGATGCTACTTTAGGTTTGTATGTGTCTTTAGAGGATTTTTCAAGATATCTAATTTCCCTGTTCAAGCTGTGGAGAGTGTCCTTCCTCTGCTGATTCAGTTCCCTCTTGTTCTTAGAAATTACTTTCTTACACTTGTTGTGTAACCCATGTATGTTTCATGCTCACCAGGGTGACTTGTTTTCTGTGAGGAACTTATTTTGATCTGTTCACGTTTAGTCGACTCTCTGTGTCATTGTTGACAGTGGTAGCAGGGGTTTGCAACTCTTTATGGCATCGGTTATGAGCCTAGAGTTTGCTTTGGATAAGTGTTTCATCCTTTTTGCTCTTGAGGAGGTGCCAGGTATGATTATGAATGTGAACATGACTGAATTGGGATCTGACCTGACCAGGAGGGCCAACACACAGGGGCTAGTGCAGAAAGCCAATATGTTGGTCAGTTTTAAGTGTAGGACATTCAAGTCCCATGTAGGGATGCAGACTATCTGTTACACAGTATGTGCATTAACAAAATCCAGGAACCTTAGATGAGTTTGTTTTTGCACATATATGGAAGGATAGTTGAAATTACACATGACTAGGTTGTTTGGCTGTCTAGTGAGTGACTCAATTAGGTACAAGTAGGAATAGTGGTACTCATGGTTCATGGTGGGGTACCTGTAGCTAAAAATGATATGGAAGGGGTTTTCCACACAGTTAGTTGGGCTTAGAGTAGTGCTACAGGGTCATACTCTTTGACCAGTCTTGTGGTGTATTTGTCTTTAATGAAGATGTATACACCTCCGTCTTTGGTTCTTTTATGCTCGTTTTGATGTGTGAATGTGTGGAAGGCATTGTACCCTTACATGGTCAGGATGTTCTCTGCAGCCTTGAACCATGTCTGTGTGACAGCACAGACATGGGCATCTTCCAGGGTAATAAGTTCTTCCAGTGAGTGCAGTTTCTGATTTACACTCCTTGCATTAAGCAGCATAACCTTCAGTTTGCCTGTAGTGGATTTTTTTATATTGGGACTTTAGCTGTTCTGGCATTGCCTATAAAGGCAACTATGGGGGAGGCAAGTACCTTCTAATAGTACAGTGAGGTACATTCCCAGTCATTCACTGTGACATGGAATATGACAGAGTCATAATGGTACTTGTTGAGAGACTTGAGTGCGTGCATGATCTGACGGACACTGGCACCTGACAGGCAGCTGACTATGACCTTTTCCTTGCCCAGCCTGGTGATGGGGACATCTGTGTGTCTCACTATGGAGTTGCTTATGAGGAAGACATTTGGTCTTGAGGTGTTTTTCCTGAGGGGCTTATTGGCTGAGACACTGGTGTCTGTATTAGTATGTGTAGTGTATACTGTTGGTTCTGCACTATGCACATTAGGTTTGTGCTTGGGAGGTCTCTGATCTTTAGATAGGTTTCTAGCAAGTACCTCCACGTATGTGGGTTTATGTGTTGTGAGCTTATGTGCAAGAGGTGAATTATGTATGCTGACAACGTTTGATATCTGGTTTGTTGTTATTTGAGAGAATTGATTCCAAATTCATAGTATAGATACAGCTCTCACGTGTAGTATTAGTTTGTTTTATCAGCAACTGGCTGTCAGTATAAATGAGGCAATTACTCTGTTACCTCAGGATGCCCATGTAAATCAGGCTGCCTGGAGAAATGGTGGGAAACTCTCCGTTATGGAAGGTATATACTATAGTAACTAGTGGGAGTGAGCTAGATGGACCAGGTGTTGGTGTAAGACTAACAAAATGTGTCTATTCTATTGAGGGCTAGGGTTACAAAAATATGTCATTGTTTCACAATGTACAACTGAACTGCTCTCTGGACAGCAGTGCAATTCTGAGCAGCTACAGTAAACTGAGTGCAAACACCCCAAAACACAACACTGGAATACAAGTTAAGTTAAACTATTTTAAACAAGTAAACAAAGGGAAAGGACAGCAGTGAGCCTTGTTCCAGCAATCCCCAACTCAGATGGGTTCTTGGCTGCACAGTTCTGCCACAAGAGTGCAGGGGGGCATTCTTAATGTAAGAGGGATGGTTTTAGTACTCCAATGATACCAGTCTAGATTCAGTAAGCCTGAATCAAGCCAGTGCTATAAAATGCAGAAGTACTAGAAAACCAAAGTGCAGAAATTGCAATCACAACAGAAGAACAAACAGTTTAAATAAAACAGCAATTTAGCAGAATACACTTAACAAGAGTGTAGACAACAAACCTTCCTAGTGTGAAATAAGTGGTCTGGAACCCAAGTGCTTAAACCAAAACTAAGTCACTTTCAGAATAACAGATGCAATAAGCCTTCAACCAGCAATTCCCAGCTTAGAAGGGTGTAGGCTTTCCTCCCCTGCCACAAGAGTCTACACCACAAACCTTCTTAATGTAAAATAATTAGTTTGGAGGTCAAGTGATTAAATTATAACAAAGAGACTTAGAACAACAGCCATAATAAGCATTCAGACAGTAATTCCCTGCTCAGAAGGGTAGAGGCTACCCTCTCCTCCCACCCGAGTGTAGACTACAAACCTTCTTAATATAAGACAACTGGTCTGAAGCCCAAGTGATTAAACCAAAAGTAATAGGCTTAGAATAACAGAAAGTAATGCAATACCAGACAGATGACAATGACATGTCTTTTAAACTATCCACATACATCATGTCATGGTTAGTAGGCCCTATGTTATGTTGATGAGAAAAGCCTGTGGTGTGTCCAGCTGCTGCATGTGTCTGGTGAGCTTCATGCAAAAGAGAGCATTATACTGTATTACTGTTCTGATGTGTTCGACTACAGTGCTGTCATACCATCTTGAGATGTGATGGCATGTCTTATGATGTGCACCATACGTATGTACTGGAAAACATTAAAGAGAAAGGTTATAAAGTAATGACACACACTGCAGCAGTTCCTGACTTCACAACCCTTACAAGAGAATACACTAGAAAATACTGTCATGATGATGCTATCCGTTGTATCATTTGGCAAGGGAAATGTAAGTGACAGGTAAAGTTATTAGTTCAACAACACAAATGCAGATATACTAG
Organism: Protopterus annectens; assembly: GCF_019279795.1. Taxonomy (NCBI): domain Eukaryota; kingdom Metazoa; phylum Chordata; order Ceratodontiformes; family Protopteridae; genus Protopterus; species Protopterus annectens. Next base: position 119,641,483 of record NC_056751.1, on the reverse strand, counting down.
GCAGTAATGTGGCTATGCACGCTGTGCATCAGACACAAAGCTTTTGTATCCCTGAATTCAAAAGAGAGAAAACAGGGATATGGCACAGTTATCATTACTTGAACAGGGTGCTGGGGGGGGGGGGGCAGGAGGCCTAGGCTGATACAAAAAGTCAGTGAGTGTGTGTGTGAGGGAGAAAACAATGCTGGCAGGCTGCGTGTGTGTCTGTAGGGGTCCTCCATGTGAAAGTAGCATGTGAGAATCTGCATGAATACAGCCAAGCACAGTGCTAGTTCTATGTCCTGGTATGTTGGACAGGTGTGAGCCATGCATGTCAGAGGTGGCAGTTCATCTTTATTGCCCCAGACCATGAGAACTGGTTCTGCCAGGAGTTGCACTGGCACCTCCAAGCCCACAGCCAGATGGAGTGCTGCTACCTGAGTATGACTGATGTCTGCTGGATGAGCTCCCTTCACAGGAATGCCCAGGACCATGAGCCCTTGGCCTGCTCTGCCATGTCTGGTGTGGATAGCACACTCCCCAATGGACCAGTGGAAGTATTGCCACTAAGTGAGCCTGATTAGGAATGGCCACGTTGGCTATCAGCAGATGTTGTGGCTGACCTACACTATTCCCCACCCAGCAGACATTCCATCACAGACACTGCTCATTCCATGACAGACACCCGTTTGTCCATCACAGACACCCCTCATTCCAACATGTCATTCATCCGATCCAGGGAGTCAGTAACACAGTGGAGGCAGTCACGCATATCAGATTGTGCCACAGCCACAACCCTAAGCATTTGTCTGAAGCACCTTTCTGAATGTGCCTGCGCCTCTATGATGGACTTAAGCATACATTGTGTGACACGGGAAGAGATGGCTGCAGCAGGTGGAGGGACAGCAGGCCCCCTCTGAGCAGCCCTATCAAACCTCCTGTGTGGTGTCTCACCAACACTTTGGCTATGGCCAGACTCAACAGACACTGAAGCTGCAGTAGCCATATTTCCCTACTCAAGGTTATCACTCTTCACCTGTCCTATATCTGTGGGTTCAGTGGAATTGGTAATTGTAGACCTACTGGCTGTATCCAGGGAAAAAGAAGGGGATGGCTGGATGTCAACCTCTGTGTTAGATTCAACTTCTGCACACCCTGACTGTGCTTCAGTTTTGCCACCACCATCATCAGTGTCTGATGAGACATTGACATCAGGTGACACAGAGCCCACACTCCCACTGTCATGATCACCTGTGATAAAAAGGGAGAAACACAGGCATACATTAATACCTACACTACTATGGTGCAATTTATATTAAACAAATAACAGTGCTACCACTATTACAGGCAGTATAGAAATAAACACAACAGGCCTAAAAAGACACATCATATTTCTAGAACCTGATCTGCAGTACTGAAAAAACTTGATTTGGCTTACCATCTGTAGGAGACTTACATTGTTGGATTCCTGATGGTCCTAAATAAGTTAAATAAGAGGTAAGTCCAACATCATCACACTTAGCAGTACAACAGGATGTACTGCATGCGGTCCTCTCAATCAGCATGACGTGTTACTTTAACAAGAACATGGCTGATAACTCTAAACTGGGCTTATCACTGTACCAATATTCAACAACCCAAAAAACACATAGGTTCATAGGTTCATAGGTTCATACTAGGCTATCCGCCCTAGGGCATTTATAAGCCTAGCCAGAGTGTGTATGGCTTTCGCCACCCATTTTAAATTAATTTTGCTATGCCCTTTTTCGAGGTTAGTATACTGTGCCTCTGTCTAACAGTGACACAGAAGTGATACCCAGGGTAAACCTATGATCTCCCATCCACTCATCAAGATTCCTCTTGAAGAGAGTCAATGAGGGACTCTGCCTAACCTGGACTGGAATTTTATTCCAGAGTGAAGGGAGCCTCTGGGTTATGAATCTGTCCCTCCAGCATGTCCTATTTATTTCAGTGCTGAGGTTCAAGTCCCTCAAGCGCGTAGCTCGATGGGATTTGGATTTTCTGAGGTGCAGCATGTCCACTAATTCTGGGTTGGACATAGCTTTATACGTCAGGCACAGATCGCCTCTGAGCAGGCGGTATGCCACTGAGTAGAACTGGAGTTTCTTTAACCGGGCAGCATACGGCATCTGTTTGAGCCCCTTGATCCTCTTGGTGAGGTACTTTTGGGATCTTTCCAGTTGCTGCAGGTGTATGGTAAGGTACATCCCAAAAGGGGCATTGTACTCAGTTAGGGGCCTGATGAGGGATGAGTAAAGAGGCACGGTGACCTCCCCTGATCAAGATGTGAATCCCTTCATGATTAGGTGGGCTATATAAAATGTTTTTCTAACCACTTTGGCCATGTGGTTGTCAAATGAGAGATTGCTATCAACTTGGGTCCCCAGGTCCCTAATTACTTCTTCTGTACTTAATGGATTACCACCTATGTGGTAATTTGTGGGCACTTTGTTTTTGCCAAAGGGGATGACTATACACTTTTTGGTGTTTAGCTTGAGGCCATAGCTCTGGCACCAGTTGTCTGTTTCTATGAGGCCCTTTTGGAGGATGCTTGTGTCAGCTGGAGAGTCTATTATGGCGCCCAGTTTGCAGTCAGCTGCAAACTTGGTCAGCCACAGTCCTTCCATGTTGGCCTGTACCTCCGAGAAATATATACCGAACAAGAGATGTCCCAGGACTGAGCCTTGTGGGATGCCACTTGTAACTGGTGTGGAGTCTGACATGGCTCCAGCTATTCTAACCATGTGGCTTCTGTCCTTGAGCCAGTTTGCAACCCATCTAGTGACATAGGGGTTTATATTTAAGCTGGTGAGCTTATCTATAATGCCCGAGTGGGGTATTGTATCGAAGGCTTTTGCGAGGTCCAGGTAGGCTGTGTGGTCCACCTTCCCCTTGTCAATGGCCTTGGTGACTGTTTCAAAGAAATCGACCAGGTTTAAGAGGCAGGATCTGCCCTTAACAAAGCCGAACTGGGTAGGATCCAGTGTCTGTAGGTCCCCAATATCTTTATTTATAAGGTCCATGATGATCCTTTCCATAGCTTTGTAGACCAAGCTAGTGAGACTTATGGGGCGATAGTTTCCAGGATCCGTTGAGGCACCACCTTTGTGGAGAGGGACCACTGTTGCTGTACGTCACTCTTTGGGTACATATCCTGTAGTAAGGCTGAGATTGAACAGTAGTTTTAGGTTTGGGTTTAGCTCTTCTTGGAGTTCATGTAGGGCAGCCCGGGACACCGTCTGGTCCCATTGATGCTGTGTTTCTTGCTTTGGAGAGGGCAGCTCTTACCTGAGCATCTAAGATGTCAGGGGGGCAGCACTCTGCTGGGATAGATATTAGCCCTTTTGGTGGGGGTTTGCTGAACCTGTCAGCTAGGATGTTGGCAATGTCTGTGGGTTCGGTGTATTTTTTGTCATTTTAGACTAATTCTGAGCATATCTGGGAATTCCCACCCAGGTTCCTAACATAACTAAAGAAAGCCTTGTGATTATCCTTAGTGTCCTGTGCAATTTTTCTCTCGAAGCTGGCCTTAGACGATTTTATGAGTGCCCGTAGTTTTTTGCTAATACTGATCAGAGATGCCTTCCCTTTTTGGGATTTTGCTCTATCATGTAGTAGCTTCCTCCTTCTATTGTATAGTTTGTTTATGGCTGGGGTCCACCAGACGGGACATCTGCCTTTGGAGGACTGGGTCTTGGTTTTATTTGGGATTGCATGATCCATGCATTCCTGAAGGTGTTCATAGAATGCGTTTATAAAGGAATTTGTGGTCTGGGCCGTATTATCCATAGGCCCGGGGGCTTTGAAGGATTCCACCTCAGTTTTGAGGAGTGTGAAATTTGCTTTAGAAAAGTTTTTCACTGTGGTTTTCTGGGCATGGGGTGGGGTCGGGATGTGAATATCCAGTGAGATTAGTTTATGGTCTGATTTTACCAGTGAGGGATACACTTCTGGTCTGGAGCATAGAGTCCCCGTGTTGGTGATGATCAGGTCCAGTATGTTTTCCCCTCTTGTGGGAGTGGTAACAAGTTGTTCCATAGCATTTGAGTTTATAAATTCTAGGAACATTTGGGCTAGGGAGTTGGAGCTAGAGTATGCTCCCAGTCTATGGTTGGGTAGTTGAAGTCACCCAATATAATGGTGTTTGGAGAGAACTTCATATTTTCCAGTGTTCTCAGGAAGGCCGAGTGGGGTTCCTGGGTTTGGGAGGGTGGTCTGCAGCAGGCTATAAACTGGAAGGCAGTTTTACCCACTGTTAGTTGCACATGGATAGTCTCTGATGCTTCGTGCTGTGCCACCAACCTGAAGGTGTGGGTATCTTTGACGAATATTGATACTCCCCCTCCTTTTGTGGTTCGGTCCAAGTTTTGGGTCTGAAAAGCATGGTATGAGGTATAACCTGGTAGTGCTGGGGTGCTCTCGAGAGCCTTGAACCAGGTTTCTGTTACCGCACAGATATCGATGTTCTCCATGCTAAGGAGAGTTTCGAGTGCATGCATCTTGAGGTTTAGACTTCTGGTGTTGAGTAGCATTACTCTTAGTTTCTTATCCCTTGTGATACTTATGGAGGTGGGTTTGTCTTTTGAGCCTTGCCTAAAAAAGGCACTATGGGGGTAGCAAAAGCCTTTGCCAATATCCAAAAGTACAGGGGTGACAGGTGCAAGCCGTCCCTAACGAAGCATCGTGGCTTGTCGAGCATGTTATCCCAGGCTGACAGGCATTGGATCCCCTTTGAATGACACCAATACTTAAGCTAATTGTTGAAATTGATCATCTTGTCTTCATACTGTGGCATCATTCTTGGTGAGGGTAAGATGCTACTCAAGGTCAGGGTCATACCGGCCTGGGCTACATGCTCAGAGAGCTCCTCTATGTCTCTTTTCATGTAGTCCCGGGAGGTACGTCTCAGGTCATTCACACCAGCATGGACAATGACTGAGTCATATTTGTACTTGCCTTGGAGTGACCTGAGTGCTTGTGTTATGTGGTGGATCCTAGTGCCTGACAGGCAGCTCACCGTCCTTCTCCTTGTTCAGCCTGGTGAGCGGGACGTCAGTGTGCCTGATGATAGAGTCACCTATTACAAGTGTATCAGATGTGTTGTTTAGCCTTAAGGGCTGTGACTGTTTGGCACACTGGCTTTGTGAGCTATGTGTTGCACGTGTTTTGTTTTGGGGTAGCAGTTGCTTGGGTGTCTGCTTTGGAGGTCTCTGCTGCTTAGGCATATTTTTATTTAGAGCCTCCAAGTATGTTTTTGTGTGTTTATGTGTTTGGTTTGCTGTCGTGGTAGGTCTATGTGAGACTGGAATTGTAGTGAGTGTGGTTTCCTTCTCCTCCTGACTGGTTACGTCAGTACTGAGTTGAGAGAGCTTAGCCTCCAGTTTGGCTATATGGTTGCATCTCTCACATGTGTTGGAATTTGTTGGAAGGAGGAGAGGGTTGTCTGTGTACATGAGGCAGTTGTAACATTGCCTCAAGATTCCCAGATTCATCAGCTGGACTGGAGAGGAGATTGACAACTGACCTTTGGACATGCTAAAATAGTATTGGGAATTTCTTTATAATTGAAAAAAATGGCCAATGGGGAGCAAGGTACTCCAGTGGGAGTTTGTGAGGGTGTAGTGCTTTTAATTTTTTAGTGCTGACTTATATAATTGCTTTAGTGAGCAAGTGCCAGGTAACTTAAATGCAAAAATGACAAACAGTAACGTTCTTTCAAGTGAAACAAGGAAATAAGTATAGTAAGCAATGCAGATATCACTAGGGATCCAAAGAAGCGCTGAATAGCCACGTTTTAGGTGGAATTCGCTTTTCAGGGAAATAACAAGCATACAAACAAAACTAGATTCAGCAGGCCTGGATCTAGTGTATGCTACAGCAAACAAGGTGTACCAATTACAGTAAGAAATAGTTCAAATATGCAGGCACTATAAGCCTTTAACCAGAAATTCCCAGCTCAAAAGGGCAGAGTCCAGCCTCTTCTCCCACAAGAGTGCAGACCACGAACCTTCTTAATGTAAAATAACTGGCCTGAAGCACAGGTGCTTAAACCAGAACTAATACACTTTTAGAATAACAGACATTGAGCCCTCAATCAGCAGTTCCCAACTTAGAAGGATGTAAGCTACCTGTCCTGCCACCACAGTGCAGGCCACAAACCTTCCTAATGTAAAACAACTGGTCTGAAGCCCAAGTGCTTAAACTAAAAGGCTTAGAATAAGTTACACCAAGCAGTAATAAATACAATTGAGTGCTTTTAAGAAGATGCAAAAGCAAAATAAAGTAGGAAAAAACACAAATACAGTAAAAGCAGATATATATATATATTTTTTTAGTGGAAAGAGAGAAAGGAAAGAGAGAAAGGAGTCGCAGAAACTAAGCTGATTGGCCTTCTCAAATGACCTCCCTGTACTGGGTAGAATGAGGTAATGACACTAGACTGGGAGGAGGGTCCCAGATCAAATTTACACTAGGGGCGGGCAACTGCAAAGCCACAAACTATAAAAACACTATACCAACAGCGAGGGAGGGTGGGAAACAAACTGCAGAAATGTATCTCACAGCTGAAAAGCAGCAGTGAGCCTTTAAATGAAAGTTTTAAACAGCTAAAGGAGCCTCTAGAAAAAAGAGTTTACTGCAACCAGTTATCAGAAACAAAAAACCCAACAGATGCTTAGTAAAAGTGGACAGTTTCCAGTTAATACCTCACACACAGTGAAACTAGCTAGAAAAATACAACACAAAGTGCTATAAATAACAAAGAAATAAAGAATAAAATAAACAAAAAACAGGATACTTAATGTTATATATTATAGCTCCGAGTTTCCTCACTGTCCTTCCTTCGATCAGTTCACTGTGAAATGGCAGAGCATTCACAACTGAACTTCTTAGGTAACAGAAAGTTGAAACCTGAGACAGCTTTTAAGAAAGAAATCTCAAAAGAACCAATGAGGTGCTTAGTCTAAGCTGTAGTCCAGGTGACCTCAGTCAGCCAATGACCTCAAACAATTCTCTCTCACAGAAATGCCTGATGGCTTTGGGCAAACCAATGTCTCTGAATATGTGCTCAGACACACAGCCTCCACAAACACTAGGCCCAAATACAAGCCTGAATATGGAAATGCTACAAATATCCCCACTACTTAGAACAAACTGCAGAAATGTTTCACAGCTGAAAAGCAGCAGTGAGCCTTTAAATGAAAGTTTTAAACAGCTAAAGGAGCCTCTAGAAAAAAAGAGTTTACTGCAAGCAGTTATCAGAAACAAACAACCCAACAGATGCTTAGTAAAAGTGGACAATTTCCAGTTAATACCTCACACACAGTGAAACTAGCTAGAAAAATACAACACAAAGTGCTATAAATAACAAAGAAATAAAGAACAAAATAAACAAAAAACAGGATACTTAATGTTATATATTGTAGCTCCGAGTTTCCTCAGTGTCCTTCCTTCGATCAGTTTCAATTGTCTTACTATACACCACTATTGAACTGGTCATATAACAAAGCCTACCTGGAAGGTCTTCCAGGGACTGATAAGGAGTTGCACCCACATCAGTAACATATTGTGGACCATTCTGTTGTGAGCTGTCCTGTGTCAGAAGATTCACCAGGAATTCCTCATTGGGGATGAAAGGTGGTTCTGCAGCAGGGCCATCCTCGGTTACCATTTGGTCCCAGGCAAAAAGTATGGCTGTGGCTGCCCATGGCATTTATGTTACCAATGATTTTCTGCCATACCCTTAGCCTCTCTGGCATATTGGGGTGACCCCTTCCAAAACGAAAAGTGCCATGTTGATGTAGGGTATCCACTATTATCATGTTTTCTGCCCCACTGAAGGAGGGTCTGCACCTCAATGATATTTTCAGTCCTAAAACACAACAGAATGATAATACACATAACTATAACATAACTACAAAGTACTTGGTACCAGATAAACAGTTAAGGTAGGCAGTCAGTAGTACCCACAGGAAAAACATAACATGTATGACATATATGAAATACTAACAGCAGGCAGGATGCAAAACAAGGAGAGTAGCAAGGGCAACATATCCTTGTATGTGCCGTAGTTGTAACTCAATTGCACCACCCACCAAAAAAAAACAGTCTGTGCTAGTTGTGACATAACAGTAACTTCTCTTTGCTTCCCCCACCCACTAAAGAACAGGCACACGAACCATTTTGCTAATAAAATACATTTGTAATGCTAAACATGCATTCGAAGGTCCTGTCTGAAACATTTGTGGGGTCTATATTATATTATCAAAAAGACAGGTCACCGAATGGCACTTACATTGACAATGCTGTTCAGCGAATTCACTCGCAGCCCCCCACACCCCCTGCTAATTATATATACCAAATCCGAGATTGCACTACAGTCAGGAAAGGGCAAATTTTCCGATCTTCACTGTACCAATATCTGATAATATAATATAGACCCAAATTTGTACATATGTATCACACATCTTGCTATTTTCATGTCTTGTCAATCATTTGTACCTCTGAAATCGCTTGACAAACATGTCCATGCCATCATTACACTTCTAACTAGTGCATACAGATAACAGTGTAAAAGGCTTTGCTTCACATTATTCATTAATATATCCCAGCATATGCATTATGTAGGTAAAAATTTTTTATTTATTTTACATTTGTTGACTGGGCTAGTCTAACTGGATACATGTCCATTTTCAGTAGAGGCCCGGGGAGATAAGCTCCATGAGACCAAAAACAGAACATTTCATCTACAAACAAAAATCACATAAGCAACCATTCATATTTACAATGTGTGTTGAAGGTATAGTACAGAGATTATCAAAGAGGGTAGACATTTAAAACATAGTACGAAGAAATGCAGGTACAATACATTAAAAAAATGCAGGATAATACATAATATACAGAAAAGAAGACAGGTTATAATATAATAATTATGTTAGTAAAAAACTAAAGTAGTCACAAACATACATTTCCAGAAGATGGAAATAATAGTATATAGCAGGACAAGGGTATGCTGTATTAAGGAACTAGGACTAGATTAATGGCAATAAGAGAGTAGGCAGAAGCAAGATTAGAAGAGCTGGATGCTTAGTCCAGTCAAATGACAGCATACCTACTGGAAGTCAATGCTGCTCTGTAAAGATAGCTTGGGAAATATTTTGCTTCGCTGAACATGTAGCAAGTATCCTCACCATCAGTTTGGCTAGCTACACATTTGCCTTTTTATAATGGAGTAGATTATTAATGGACTGCATCTGTCTAGGCTGTGTTTCAGAGGTGCTAATTACAGCATAAGCAGCTGAATTGCATACTAATCGACCAGTCTGGTGGGGCTATTCAAGAAGTTATAAAGCAACCATTTAGACTCCATGCTGTTTTTTCCTGTGGATTTGAAAAGTAGTGGAGTACAGACACAGAAAGTCTACACAGACAGAACGTTAGGAGCTGCTGCTGCTTATCTCCATTTGTAAGTGCAAACGCTGCGGGCAGTGCTGCTGCTACTGCTGATAATAGGTCTAGGTTGAGACAGAGAAGAGTTTTCAGGCCACACTTAACGTATCACAACATACACGACATGGACATTGTAGAGTGCTTCAGGGTGGACAGGGACACAATACAGGAACACTGTGACCTCTGCCGCCCTCAACTCAGAGCCACAGCCTTTAACCTCCCATGTAATGGCTGAGTACTGCTTGCATCACAGTCAGCCCTGAACTAACACTGTGGCAGCTGCTACATTTACAAGGTAAGTCCTGAACATGTACTGTATTGTATAATAATATTATGACATGTCCTTGTATTTCATCACTTGATACAGTAAGCAAATACAAGGTGGGAGATTTGACAGAAATTAATGTCACATGTGATAGCAAAGAGTTATTTGACTTGTGTGTGTCCATTAGCAAGTAGTAGGCCTCAGGCCTCAAAGATTCACACATTGATACCTCCCTAAACTAATGATGATCACTGCATGCCCTCAGTTTAGCACCATACTTTTGAAATAGGAAATCATAACAGAGAGAAGTTTGAAAGTAATGAGACACATAGTTTCCAGCTTCATCACCATCACATGATCAAACCAGCAGGATGCAAAACAAGGAGAGTAAGAAGAGCAACAAAGCCTTGCTTCTGCCGTAATAGTAGCTCAGCCTGTGTCCACCCCCTTGAAAGAACATTATATCTTTGCATGTTCCATGACAGAAACCCACCTTTGCTCCCCACCCCCAAAACAGCAGTCCATGCTTGTTTGTGGCATCCAACCTTCTATTAATTTGATGGCAGATACATATCATACTGTTCCCAGTGAATATCCTCACACATTTCAAGGTAAATGATATAGCCTGTCTTATATACTGCATGTCTCTGAGTACTGGTAAGATAACTGATGAATAAACAAACAACACAGAAAGGCAGGACACAGCTGTATATCTGCAAGGAATAATCATAACAGGTGATCACTAAGTGCACTAAATCCAAATATATAAAATATAATACATTTATAAATAACAGGTCATACCTTGACATCAGTTGCACTTGGTTGTGTGAGGAATTACGTCATGTACTTTTGTGAAAGTGTTTGTGAGGCAAAGATGAAGAAGTCTCTCCATGTTATATACTTTTTTCCGTTTTCTTTTTGGGGAGCCACGGTTTGCATGATGCGCTGCTTAGCACAAATGGCTTTGGCTATGTGCATTTAGTTTGCACGTAGAGCAACACTGCACAAACTGGACAAATAGGCCACCCAGGTATTAGACAGGACCCAGACAGCCAAAAAAAATACACAGGATCCATTCAATTAATACTATTGGCCATCACGCAAACACATTTCCTGGCAGCACTCACTCTAGCGCAATGTGTTTTCATGATGGTAAGCAATGAGCAACACTTTCAAATGTTACAAATAGAGAAAGTGCGCACTCCCTGTAAGTGAGATACCTGCAATTGGGGGGAAAACATCATTCTACATTGGTCTTGATCTGTGATAGGCATGGCTGTCATTTCCTGGAGAATTTTTGAGATTCTGTGCTCAAAGAAGAGGTGTCCAGGAGTCAAATGTGTTTGTTGCATTCCTAGTCAATGAAAATGAGCCCAGGCTGTTGCAGAGGGACTACTGTGGCTCAGATTACAAGGCAGAAACATGGAATAGTCTGGCCCAGGCTCTGACCAGTGCAACTGGTATGCCTCGAACTGGTGAACAATGTAGGAATCACTACATAGACCTCAGGATGAGGAAGAGGGATACCCTTGACTGTTGGATCAAGGAATGTAGGACTAGGGGCACCACACAAATGTGTAAGTATCACTTACGGAGACTACTTGTCAGAGTTAACAGATGGATATAGTCAGGATTGGTATTAACAATGGTATTCTGTTCTGTTTTGTTTTTTTCTGCATCCATCACAGACCGAGAACTGAATGTGTGAACCTTAACTGTAATAGAGAAGTATGCATACATTGCTCTGGAGGGCAAAACAACAGTTCATTATTACAAACTAGTCATAGGTTGTGCCTTCAAAAACTACATACTGTTAAGATTTCATTAATATTGCAATGTAATGTCATACCTGTAAAGCAGTGACATCACTACCTTACTGTAAACTGTAATCAGGCTCAGGCTGTTGCAGAGGGACTACTGTGGCTCTTTGGACCACACATATGTGCAATGTATGCACACATCAAGGATTGTTTACTGCAATCTGTAGTATATTGTGCATTTATTAGGAGCTGGGTAGTCTTAACAATAAACAAAGGTATTTGTTAGGAGCTGATACTGTTAAAAGCAGAGGTAATAGACTAGAGTTAAATGCTTGTAGCGATGCTTTGTCTCTCACATATGAAGTTACTAATTTCTCCTTTTGTTCCTCACCCCAACCCTTTTCTCCCTTTTTTGTGTTTATTTTATTTTTTGCTTTTCCCACAGCACAGATGGGTATGACTGTCCTGTACTGTCTGTGGGAAAAAAAAAAAAGAGAAAAGGGTCGGGGTAAGAAAAAAGGAGAACATTAGTAACTTCATATGTGACATACAAAACACTGATACAATTATTTGACTCTATTCTGTTACCTTTACTTTTAACACCACAGATACTTAACAAATTTCTTCCTTACTTTTAAGACTACCCAGTTTATAACAGAGGCACACTATAGTACAGATTGTAACCACCGGTGCTTGATGTGCGTTTATATTGCACATATGCATGCTCCAATTATACTGATTACAGTTTACAGAAGGTCATTTGGACCACTGGTATAGTGGTATGAAGTTACATTCCAATAATGATGAAAACCTAACAGTATTGTATATTTGGGAAGTGTGGTTTTTGAACTCACAACGAATGACTACACTAAAATACCGTATTGTTAGTTTGTACTACAGGCTACAGCATGCATACTTTCTTTTTACAGTTTAGAGACGCATGCTCGTTGTTATTTGAGAATATAGCACCATTGTGTTGTGCTACAGACTAAGGCATGCATAGTTTCTTTTAACAAATTATTATTATTATTATTATTATTATTATTATTAATAATAAAATACAGTTTAGACAGTACTGTTCTGATGCATAGATACCACATGCTTCTCATATTCTTACAAGATGTGAGGCATGGGATCAACCATTCGAGACTCACTCCTCAGCAGCTGTGGAAAAAACAGAACAGAACACCATTATGAATACCTGTCTTGACTATAGTCAGCTTATAACTCTTACAATTACTCACTGAAATGGATACTTACATATATGTGATGTGTCCCCTTCCCGAAATTCCCCGATCTAAAGGTCGAAAGTATCCAGTTTCCTCCTCCGGAGGCCATCAAAATGATGTCTCCATTGCTCACCTGTACAGGGGCTACCTGTCACACTGGTTAAGGCCCTGGCAACACTATTCCAGGCTGCAGATTTATATTCTGAGCCTGAATAGTCCTGCTTAAGCAACTTGGGCCCATGCTACTTAACTAGGAGTCCAACAAAAATTTTGGATTCCTAGACAGCCCAATACTGCACCCAAAAGTGCATACCCTCTCCAGCAGATCCAGACATGCTTGCCATAGTGCAGGCTCAATGACTAATGAGCACTTCCCTCCAATTTCATTTTATGCTGCTGTTTCCCTCCTATTGCACATCTTGCACTCACTGAGAGTGGGCACATTTTGGATTTGCAATGTTTGAAAACATTGTGCATCTCTTACCATCGCACAAACATGGTAGGTGAGGGTGCACACTGGCAGGCACTATGTTTGCTCGATGATAAGTGATGTGCAACAATGGCAAACAATGCAATTTCTAGATTATTAGGCATACAGGCACTTGTGTAACTGTAATAGTCAAATGTGCCATGTCTGCAGTTCTCCTACACTTACAGCTATTACCACAAGAAGGTTAAGAAAACAGTTGTGTATATTGTACTTCAGTGCTATAATCTGTAATCTCACAACATTAAAACAACATTTTTACACCCTGTACTAGAACGCCGTCCCATCTGCACTCCACACCTACACTTTATACCTGCTGCCACAGGATTAGCGATATGATATCTGCTATCTTAGTAGTTATTGAAAGATTCTTGCTGTTAATTGTAGTGCAACATTGCTTACCGTGTTTGTGAGGTGCACAATATTATTAATTGATTGCATCTGGTTTATATTTGTGACTATCTTGGTCCTGTCTACAACCTGGATGGTCCATTCCTTCAGTTTGTGTGCTGCTATGCTTTGTGCAAACCAAGTAAGCACAGCTAAACATGTTTATGTCAAGTGGCACATTGCTCTGCAAGCACTGGCAAGAAAAAAAGAAAAAAAAAAAGACAAAAGGCAGACTGACCACAGTTTTGCAGAATGTCCAACTATATATTTGACCTGTTCCTTGTAAAATGGGTGGTTTATTGTAAAATCACTGAAGACTGCAGTCAATATATGACATACATTTCTGTTCCATATTTAATATCCTTCAGAAAATGCATGCTTGTCCTTTGTCCTCTCATTAGTTTAGTGTTTGATGGAATGATCCACATTCAATATACAGTTTTTTTGGCCAGTAATACTGGGGTAAGCCATGAAACCTTTCTTACATGTGCCACACATCATTAATATTCATGGCACGAGGCTGCGCAATACCGTGCAATGAGCACTATTGCATACGCAAATACACTCTGTGTAGGTTCTGTATGGAACCTACATAGAGTTTATTGAGTCCTGCAGTTAGTCTATTCTTTTAGTTAGCAGATACTTATTACTTATGAAAACAGCTTTTTAATTACTGCATAGAGAATTCCACCCTCATCTAATGGCAGTCGGCTAATGCAATTCAAGTTTTGCAATCCTTCATGAGTCATATCACAGCAAAGTATTTGTGAAAGTAGACTCAAATATTAAGCCAGTGTTTCCTAATGACAACAATTAAACTGCAGAGCAACAAGTTTTCAGTAATTGCATACTTAGAAATTGTAATAACATTGTCTGCTTGAAATGCACCAGTGTTTCTAGTGACATAATATTAGTAGGTTATGAATGCTGAAATATGTACTGCCCGCCACACATAGACACACATGCGCACACACACACACACACACACACACACACACACACACACACACACACACACACACACACACACACACACACACACACACAATCACACAGACCTTGTATGACACTATATTGTGAATGAACTAAAGGACTACTGTCTCTCTTGCTAACTGAATCATACTTTCTCATTTTATTGACTGCACATTATTTTAAGAAGTACAAGCCAACACCTGGCATTGACAAATCTTTGTTTTAAGTAGCAAGTATTTGTTTTACCAGCTGGTCATTTACCAGCAGTAAAAATAATGAAATAGTTTAAGTATGGACATCCCTTCAAATGGAAGCTATGCCACCTGCACCTTTCCCTACAGATATAATCAACCCCATACTCACTCAGTTGTGAAATGTTGGTAATCATTATGGGGAAGGCATTTTCAAGTCAGCAAAATTACAAAATTAAGCAGTGGGCTAAATGGTCTTCAGCTGTCTTAATCAATCATGTGATTCTGAATTGTAAAGATGAAGCACTCTATTTGTGCATTTAATTTGTTAACCCCCCCCCCAAAAACATTTTTACATGGACAGACACACACACACACACACACACACACACACACACACACACACACACACACACACACACACACACACACAAATGCCAAATGAGCATTGGTGAAATTATATCAGTTGGAGTTCACTGTAAGATGGGTATCCTTTCATGCCTTCTTCAGGTTTTTGAAAAAACTGGCAGGTAAATTATGTAATTAACTAATTCAGTGCCATAATACATAAATATTTTCTTCTTTTATTTATTTTATTTTTTTACTAAACTGGAATGGGATGCTTCCTAAGGTACACAGACAGTGTGTGGCTTCATGTCAATGGCAACACATTGGGGCTAAAAAATAATAATTTGCATCTGTTTAGGAAAATTGCATTCGATTTTCTTTTCCTTACTTCCCTTTATGTAGCAATTGTTTAGTTGTACTGCTTGCTTTTTCTTTCCATTTTTATTCCTGTAGTTACCAGATGCAGTCCCCTCAAGAAACGTATGTCCCCATTTCTTCTATGCTTACATTATCTTTTCCTTTTTTTCTTGCCCATTTTGTGATGATCTTCATTTGTAGTACACGTCACATCCCAATCAATATTCTGAAAAATGATAATAAAGTATCAAAATAATGTTTCCTTGCGGCTTTTTTCTCCTCCATTTTGTTTTACTCTGAAGTACGATCAGGCTCAATGGATGGCACAATGCATCTTGTATACACTCATCCATACCCTCCATTCTGTAGTAAAACCACAAAATGGCTTCCTTATTAAAAGTACTAGTCACCTCCATGCCAAAGGTTATTGCATCACAATGCAACTTAGATTATTCAAGCTGGAATTTATGATTGTTTTCATTGTGCACAAGAGTCTGCTTTATTGTAAAGTGAAACTTACAGTATGAACAGCCAGAATTCAAAAGTATTTTACTAAACTCTTTGAGAACATAAAGTATTATGGTCAATCACTATTTTATTCTTTCCATAACGTAATAAACCACACAGTTGTGTCATAGTTGCCATTATTCTCGTATCTGCTTATTTTCTTAAACTTCTGGAAATCCTTTTCTCACGGCAAACTCCTACAAGGTTCTCCTTTTCTCATGACAAATCCTACAGGGTTCTCCCAGATTTAGAAAGGGAATTCAGTCAGGAGTAATATCGTTCATTTGCCCAAAGTCAAGGTAACTAATTGAACTTATTGTGATTCCACAAACTGAAACACCTGTTCTTCTTGAGAAGTGGCATACACTGTGTACCTACAGTTTAACCTAGAAAGGGGAGGCAACACATGCCGTATGTTAGACTCCATACCAGCCTCCGGCACTCTCCAGGAATCCATGACCAGCCTTGTAAAATGCACAGTGTTCAAAGCATACAACACTGTAACACAGACTGCCACCATATGGATACTGCTGTATGCCTCCAGAAAAATTAAACTAATTAATATGGATCACAAATTAGGCTTACTCAGATATGTACATGCCATTCTTTTTAACAGTGGGGCACAATGAATGTGACATGAAACAGGTATAACTCAGGATCCACAGTGTTGTAGCATGTACGTATTGTGGCTGTACTGCACCTGTACAGGTATGTAGCAGCAGACAGCATTATAGCTACACACTTACAGTAGACTCCATCTTATCCAGGCTCACTGGGACCAGACCCTAGGCTGGCTAGACGAATGGCTGGTTAATCAGAAAAAGCATATAAAATAATATTTATAGGTTATAAATCAACTAGAATAACAGGATTTGTGTTAGTATGCATTTTTCTAATGAATCTTCTTCTTCTTTCAGCTGCTCCCATTAGGGGTTGCCACAGTGGATCAACTGTTTCCATTTTCTCCTGTCCTCTGCGTCTTGCTCTGTCACACCAACCACCGGCATGTCCTCTCTCACCACATCCATAAACCTTATCTTAGGCCTTCCTCTTTTCCTGTTACCTGGCAGCTTCATCCTTAGCATCTTTTTCCCAATATACTCTGCATCCCTCCTCAACACATGTGCAAACCAACGTAATATTGCCTCTCTGGCTTTGTCTCCAAACCTTCCAACCTGGGCTGACCCTCTAATATACTTATTCCTAATCCTGTCCATCCTCATCACACCCAGTGCAAATCTTAACATCTTCAACTCTGCCACGTCAAGCTCGGACTCCTGCCTTTTTGTCAGTGCCACTGTCTCCAACCCATATAACATAGCTGGTCTCACTACCCTCTTGTAGGCCTTCCCTTTCACTCTTACTTGTACTCGTCTGTCACAAATCACTCCTGACACTCTTCTCCACCCACTCCATCCTGCCTGTACTCCCTTCTTCACCTCTCTTCCACACT
The DNA here is from genome assembly GCF_019279795.1 of Protopterus annectens. Taxonomy (NCBI): domain Eukaryota; kingdom Metazoa; phylum Chordata; order Ceratodontiformes; family Protopteridae; genus Protopterus; species Protopterus annectens. The sequence goes on along the minus strand of NC_056751.1, from coordinate 119,624,077 downwards.
CACCATTACTCTGAACTGTTGATCCCAAGTACTTAAACTCATCCACCTTTGCCACCTCTACTCCCTGCATCCTTCACATTCTTCTATCCTCCCTCTCATTCACACACATATATTCTGTCTTAGTCCTGCTGACCTTCATTCCTCTTCTCTCTAGAGCATATCTCCACCTCTCCAGGGTCTCCTCCACCTGTTCCCTACTCTCAATACAGATCACAATGCCATCTGCAAACATCATAGTCTACAGGGACTCCTGTCTGATCTTGTCTATCAACCTGTCCATCACCATTGCAAATAAGAAAGGGCTCAGAGCTGATCCTTGATGTAATCCCACCTCCACCTTAAATGCATCCGTCACTCTCACCGCAGACCTCACCACTGTCACACTACCCTCGTACATATCCTGTACCACTCTTACATACTTCTCTGACACTCCTGACTTCCTCATACAATACCATAACTCCTCTCTAGACACCCTGTCATATGCTTTCTCTAAGTCCACAAAGACACAATGCAACTCCTCCTGACCTTCTCTGTACTTCTCCATCAGCACTCTCAGAGCAAACATCGCATCTGTAGTGCTCTTTCCTGGCATGAAACCATACTGCTGATCACTAATCATCACATGCCTTCTTAACCTAGCTTCCACTACTCTTTCCAATAACTTCATGCTGTGACTGGTCAGTTGAATCTCTCTGTAGTTACTACAGCTCTGCACATCACCCTTATTCTTAAAAATTGGTACCAAAACACTTTTTCTCCATTCTTCAGGCATCCTCTTACTTTCCAAGATTTCATTAAACAATCTAGTTAAAACCTCCACTGCCATTTCACCTAAACACCTCCATGCTTCCACAGGTATGTCATCGGGACCAACAGCCTTTCCGTTCTTCATCCTCTTCATAGCTATCCTTACTTCCTCCTTGCTAATCCACTGCACTTCATGATTCACTATTCACACATCATCCAACCTTCTCTTCCTCTCATTCTCTTCATTCATCAGCCCCTCAAAGTACTCTTTCCATCTGCTCAACACGCTCTCCTCACTTGTGAGTACATTTTCCTCATTATCCTTTATCATTCTTACCTGCTGCACATCTTTACTAGCTCATTCCCTCTGTCATAGGTTCATATGTTCATAGGGTGGTACTAGGCTATCAGCCCTAGGGCCTATACAAGCCTAGCCATAACAATTCCCTGGCTATTTCTTCCCACACTATTTACTTCCCTGGACCCCTGTCTAGCAGGGCGACCAACATGATCCCCGGGGTGAATTTCCTTTCTCCCATCCAATCGTCAAGGTTCCTTTTGAAGAGGGCCAAAGAGGCACTCTGCTTGACATGTATGGGCAACCTATTCCAGAGTCTGGGGAGTCTCTGGGTCAGGAACCTATCCCTCCAGCATGTTTTGTTTATTGTGATGACAAAGTTTAGATCCCTGGAGCATGTGGCTCTGAGGGATTGGGATTTCTTTAAGTGTAGCATGTCCAACAGCTCTGGGTTTGACATGGCCTTGTATGTTAAGCAGAGATCGCCTCTGAGTAGATGATATGTGACAGAGTATAGCTGGAGTTTTTTAAGGTGGTCAGCATACGGCATCTGCTTTAGGCCTGTGATTCTATTAGTGAGGTATTTCTGTGGCCTTTCCAGTTATTGCAGATGTCTTGAGAGATACATACCAAACGGGGCGTTGTATTCTACAATGGGTCTAATGAGGGATGAGTACAGTGGGACAATGACCTCCTTTTTTCTGTCTAGCCAATTGGTACAGGTACTTTTCTCCCTCCTTAGTGTCCAACCTTTCATACAACTCTTCATATGCCTTATCCTTAGCCTTCGCCACCTCTCTCTTTGCCATGCACCTCATCTCCTTATACTCCTGTCTACTTTCTTCATTTCTCTGACAATCCCACTTCTTCTTTGCCAACCTCTTTCTCTGTATACTCTCCTGTACTTCTTCATTCCACCACCAGGTCTCCTTGTCCTCCTTCCTCTTTCCAGATGTCACACCAAGCACCTTTACAGCCATCTCTCTTACTAGCTCTGCTGTAGTTACCCAGCTGTTCGGTAACTCTTCACTGCCACCCAGTGCCTGTCTTAACTCTTCCCTGAACTCCACCTCACAATTACCCTTTCTCAATTTCCATCATTTGATCCTTGGTGCTGCCTTCACACTCATCCTCCTCTTCTTGATCACCAATGTCATCCTACAAACCACCATCCTATGCTGCCTAACTACTTTACAGTCTCCAATCTCCTTCAGACTAGCCCTTCTACATAAGATATAATCCACCTGTGTGCATCTTCCTCCACTCTTGTATGTCACCCTATGCTCCTCCCTCTTGTTAAAATATGTATTCACCACAGCCATGTCCATCCTTTTCGCAAAATCCACTACCATCTGACCTTCTGCATCCATTTGCTTAACACCATACCTACCCATCACTTCCTCATCCCCTCTGTTCTCTTCACCAACATGCCCATTGAAATCTGCTCCAATTACCAGTTTCTCACCCTTGGGTACAGTCATCACCACTTCATCCAACTCACTCCAGAATTTTTCTTTCTCATCCATCGCACACCCAACTTATGGAGCATATGCACTAACAACATTCCTCATTGCACCATCAATTTCCATCTTCATAAACATCACTCTATCCGACACTCTTTTCACCTCCAAAACACTCTTAGCATACTGTTCCTTCAGGATAACTCCTACGCCATTTCTCCTCCCATTCACACCATGATAAAACAATTTTAACCCACCTCCGATACACCTAGCCTTGCTCCCCTTCCATCTGGTGTCTTTCACACACAATATACCAAACTTCCTTCAGTCCATTATATCAGCTAGCTCTCTCCCTATACCAGTCATACTGCCAACATTCAAAGTTCTGACCCTCACTATCACAGTCCTAGCCTTTACCTGCCTTCGGGCATGCCTTCCCCCTCTTCTCCTCCTTCGGCCAGCAGTAGCCCAATTTCCGCCAGCACCCTGTTGGCCAACAGTACTGGTGGCGGTCGTTGTTATGACATCTAAAACTCAATTGTCTGTCATTATTTAGCCCAGAGGAGGCAGAAGTGTTGCTCTTCTCTGTTGTCTTTTGCTAAGGCTATGGCAGAAATTTGATGGCTGGTTAAAAAGAGGCCGAATAAGAGGGAGTCTACTGTATATGAAAGTAAGGTTTATTATGCTGAAATATTTTGCAAGTAACAGAATAAATTGCACAAATGAAGTAAAAAGAATGATGCATTCTTTTTGGCCTGCAACAGCAAAGATAGGACACATTACTAGAATGCGCAGAGTAGGGTAAAAGTTATGTAACTTCAGGGTAAGCATGTATGCAGAGATATTGCTAAAACATGCAAAAGCCATACAACTAGGATAGGCCAGGCTGCAGCACAAACATGATGTAGCCAATCAGGCATTTAGCTCAGTGTTAGGAAACAAACTAGTTATAACACAAAAAATAAGTGATGCAATAATGCAGGTGTGACCTTAAGTGAATCCTTATATTCACTAGTAGTTACATTATTGACTTTCACTAGTAATTACATTATTGACTTCTTTATGATAGTCTGTGCCTTAATATATAAGAACATGTTACAGATCTCTGCTGCTGCTATTAAACACAAACTACCAATCCGATTTTCTTTTGCACAGCAATATTGTTTGTAGGATTTTAATGATATCAGACCTTTTTTAGCCACTAAAACCACTGTAAGGTACCTGGCTATTCTCTGTTATGAGAAGAATCACTAACCTCATAAGTGCAAAGGCCCCAAGGATTTTTTAATGTACCCACAGTGTAGCTTATGCTTTCATGTTTCTATGGGATGGTAGCTGTGCAGTCAGTGACTGATATTGGCTACACATATGTCTATAATCTGAAGAGGATGATGTGCCTTGACAATTATACCTATGTATGTGTAACACGTAAAAGTCATAAAAACTATAATAACAAAATATGCTGTTCCAAACGTTAACTCCTTTCCTCTACTCATGCAAAAGTGGTCACTTAATTTCTTTGTCTTTCATGCTTAGGCATACTTCCTTTCTCCACTGACCTTATAAGAAATGTCAATATCTTCAGTATACCCACAGTACTTACTCATGGGGCTTTTGTGGACTTATTTCTCTTACAGTCTGTGCCAGTCCTCATACCACCAACATCAGTCAACAAGAAACATGCAAAGTACATGAACAACACTTGTAGCCTCATGAAGAAACTATTTTCAAAAGCTAGCTTGACACATTTAAATGTAATATAATTAGTGTTGCAGAAACCTAAAGAGAATAGCACCTGTCCTCTGCCTACCTCCATAACACAAAACTTTTGTCTCTTCAGTAGCCACAGGCCTGGGTATAACATTTGAGGGTGGCCCTCTTCATTTTGACAAGTACTTAGATTGCAGATTTCTAAAACCTTCACCTAACAAAATGCAGTACTTACCTAACTGGAGCTCCTAAGATTGCCTTACTGGAAATAATCTAAAATATAATGCCATTGCTTGCTACAGCTGCACCCTTACCACAGCTACAAAGCACAGAAACTGTGGAGGATGCCCTACATTCCATCTGTGTCAATCAAAAAGGGAACAACTTCATCATTCTTGGTGACTTCATGATGTACCAGTGTATCAAAGCAAAATCTACACAACAAAGTCATTTTAGATATGGATTGCACCCACTGTCACCCCTTACATAAATCCAAACCCAAAGTCAATGAATTCACAACACTTGACTTGATATTGAAAAAAGTGCCATCCAGACACACCCCAAATATTTTTAATCACTTAAAAAGTGGCCACTGCCCAGCCTCACCACTGCCTTAGCTAAAATTTCCATCTGGCCTGACAGATCTCTTAATTTTAGAAAGTTCGACTGAAACCATGAAAATTCTTCTTATGAAAACTCACCCACATATTCTTTTCTCCAGAAAATTCAGAGTTGAACTTATAAATCTGTCCCTGCCCCTCCAGATATCTACTTCCAATTAACACCATACATTTTATGCATCAGCCATTTCTTTGACTCAGCCTCAAAGTGCATCATTTTCTGAAGCAAAGAAATGATGTCAGGTCTAACTATAAATCAAAAGGGAGATGGGTGGTGAGGGTAACTATGTTACACTCTGCAAGGGTGTAAAAACCTCTGAAACAGGAAAAAGTCTACCTACTTGGAAAAAAAAAAGCATCCATTTCTTCTGGAATGCCCAGAATATTTGGAAGGAAATCGATTCTGTCACAGGTTGAGTCCTTCTTCCCGCTACCATCTTCTTCCTAAAGGATGATAGCTTTACTTCAGAGCCCTTGTACATAACAAGTGCATATGCTAAGTTCCTTAGTCAGCTCTACAAAGAATGGTTTCTCCCTCTATGGGGAGGGTCCCATCATCTCTAACTACAAATATTGAGCAATACAGATCTCTACCTGTCATTTTATTCCTCATCCCTTATCTTACAATATACCAGCGAGCTTCTAAACAGAGTCCCCCTCATCACCATCCAGACAAAAATGTAAACTGCGCAAGCAGATTAAAGGCATGCAACAGATTCACTGTTAATCTAACTTAACCATGCTATAAATGTGTATCATGCAACAGATTCACTGTTAATCCCACTTAACCATGCTATAAATGTGTGCCATGCAACAGATCCACTGCTATCTCACTTAACCATGCTATAAATGTGTACCATGCAACAGATTCACTGTTAATCTCACTTAACCATGCTATAAATGTGTGCCATGCAACAGATCCACTGCTATCTCACTTAACCATGCTATAAATGTGTACCATGCAACAGATTCACTGCTATCTCACTTAACCATGCTATAAATGTGTACCATGCAACAGATTCACTGCTATCTCACTTAACCATGCTATAAATGTGTACCATGCAACAGATTCACTGTTAATGTAACTTAACCATGCTATAAATGTGTGCCATGCAACAGATTCACTGTTAATCTCACTTAACCATGCTATAAATGTGTGCCATGCAACAGATCCACTGCTATCTCACTTAACCATGCTATAAATGTGTACCATGCAACAGATTCACTGCTATCTCACTTAACCATGCTATAAATGTGTACCATGCAACAGATTCACTGCTATCTCACTTAACCATGCTATAAATGTGTACCATGCAACAGATTCACTGCTATCTCACTTAACCATGCTATAAATGTGTACCATGCAACAGATTCACTGCTATCTCACTTAACCATGCTATAAATGTGTACCATGCAACAGATTCACTGCTATCTCACTTAACCATGCTATAAATGTGTACCATGCAACAGATTCACTGTTATCTCACTTAACCATGCTATAAATGTGTACCATGCAACAGATTAACTGCTGTCTCAATTAACCATGCTATAAATGTGTACCATGCAACAGATTTACTGCTATCTCACTTAACCATGCTATAAATGTGTACTATGCAACAGATTCACTGCTATCTCACTTAACCATGAAATAAATGCATACCATGCAACAGATTCACTGCTATCTCACTTAACCATGCTGTAAATGTGTACCATGCAACAGATTCACTGCTATCTCACTTAACCATGCTATAAATGTGTACCATGCAACAGATTCACTGCTATCTCACGTAACCATGCTATAAATGTGTACCATGCAACAGATTCACTGCTATCTCACTTAACCAGGCTATAAATGTGTACCATGCAACAGATTCATTGCTATCTCACTTAACCATGCCAATAACTCTGCTGGTGAAGCACTATTCTCTTGCACCATAGCCAAATTATGGAACTCCCTCCCACCCACAATTGCCTCCATACCATCAGGTACCCACTTCAAAACTTTACTAAAAGCACACCTAAAAACATGCTGGCTATGCCCTTGCAACTCCCACTCTAATATCACCCATCCCATCCAACCACTACCTTTCTTTCCACTCCACTAACTGCCTTGATTATAGCAAGCTCAGATGCTCATAAGCCTAGTACTTATTATACAGCAGGAACATCTTATTGTAACATTTGTTAATGTCTGTTATGTACTTCACAGATAAAGATTCTAGTTGTCTACTGATGTACTATGTTTTTCATCTGTAAATATGTTGCAAGTAATTGCTATGTTATATTGTTAACCGCTATGTAATCCAATGTAACTACTGTCTGTTTATTTTAACTGTGGAGCTTTTCTCCCCGGGCCTCCACTGAAAATGGACCTACATCCAGTCAGACACTCCCAGTCAACAAATGTAAATAAAATAAACTAAAAATAATAACCATGCTATAAATGTGTACCATGCAACATATTCACTGCTATCTCACTTAACCATGCTATAAATGTGTACCATGCGACAGATTCACTGCTATCTCACTTAACCATGCTATAAATGTGTACCATGCAACAGATTCACTACTATCTCACTTAACCATGCTATAAATGTGTACCATGCAACAGATTCACTGCTATCTCACTTACCTATGCTATAAATGTGTACCATGCAACAGATTCACTGCTATCCCACTTAACCATGCTATAAATGTGTACCATGCAACAGCATCCCACTTAACCATGCTATAAATGTGTACCATGGAACAGATTCACTGCGATCCCACTTAACCATGCTATAAATGTGTACCATGCAACAGATTCACTGCTATCCCCCTTAACCATGCTATAAATGTGTACCATGCAACAGATTCACTGCTATCTCACTTAACCATGCTATAAATCTGTACCATGCAATAGATTCACTGCTATCTCACTTAACCATGCTATAAATATGTATCATGCAACAGATTCACTGCTATCGTACTTAGCCATGCTATAAATGCGTACCATGGAACAGATTCACTGCCATCTCATTTAACCATGCTATAAATGTGTACCATGCAACAGATTCACTGCTATCTCACTTGACCATGCTATAAATGTGTACCATGCAACAGATTCACTGCTATCTCACTTAACCATGCTATAAATGTGTACCATGGAACAGATTCACTGCCATCTCATTTAACCATGCTATAAATGTGTACCATGCAACAGATTCACTGCTATCTCACTTAACCATGCTATAAATGTGTACCATGCAACAGATTCACTGCTATCTCACTTAACCATGCTATAAATGTGTACCATGCAACAGATTCACTGCTATCTTTTCTCTTACTTATCCTCTAAACATAAGTGCACCTGCTTACATCCTACATAAATCTAAATAAATTCCCCTTGAACCCTCTACATCCTTTCTCTTTACTCTACCCTAATACTATCTTCTTTTCTTCTCTTTTCTCTCTCGATCACTGCTTGATCAAACTATATTCTACTCTCAGTTTATGTACTTTCTCTCTCTCTACTCCTTGCATGTAAATATTGTAAATAGCATGTAACCTTAGACCTTCTTCTCATACAGTCAAACCTGCTACTTGAAGGAAACTACTAAATCTATTGTATCTACCTTCCTGAATGATGTTTTTTGAAGTATACTGCATGTATTTGCTTTTTTACTAACTTTACTAACCTTAGACCTTCTTCTCATACAGTCAAACCTGCTACTTGAAGGAAACTACTAAATCTATTGTATCTACCTTCCTGAATGATGTTTTTTGAAGTATACTGCGTGTATTTGCTTTTTTACTAACTGTATACAATGTAATGTTATTCCAAATGTATATATTTTATTACTATCTTTTACACTATGTAACTTAGATTGTATTTGCTTTGCTTTTGGAGCTTTTCTCCCCGGGCCTCCACTGAAAATGGGTACGTTCTGGCCCAGTGGACTTCCCCGGTAATCAAACTGGAAATAAATAAATAAATCTCACTTAACCATGCTATAAATGTGTACCATGAAACAGATTCACTGCTATCTCACTTAACCATGCTGTAAATGTGTACCATACAACAGATTCACTGCTTTCTCACTTAACTATGCTATAAATGTGTACCATGCAACAGATTTACTGCTATCTCACTTAATCATACTGTAAATGCGTACCATGCAACAGATTCTCTGCTAACTCACTTAACCATGCCATGAATGTGTACCATGCCACAGATTCACTGCTATCTCACTTAACCATACTATAAATGTATACCTTGCATGGATTCACTGCTATCTCACTTAACCATGCTATAAATGTGTACCATGCAACAGATTCACTGCTATCCCACTTAACCATGCTACAAATGTGTACCATGCAACAGATTCACTGCTATCCCACTAACCATGCTACAAATGTGTACCATGCAACAGATTCTCTGCTATCTCACTTAACCATGCTATAAATGCTTATCATTCTTCAAGTTGCTTTCCAGAATTTGCTAAATCTTCAGTTATAATACCCATTCCAATGTCCCACTCTCATAGCATCCTAAAACCAAACTTTGTTCTTGGAGCAATCTTTTAGAAAAATGTTGCTGCTGGTCAGCTCTCTGCTCATACCAGTGTACCTTATCTCATACCTCTTGGCTGCCCAGATTTTCAGAGATTGTCAAAAATTTTGCCTCAGGTTTTTGGCCTTTTTTGCCATAAAATTTTAGTTTTTTTTGCCAAATCATTGAGTACTGAAATCACTAAATGGTGACAAACATTTGTGTTTCAGATTTTACATTGTTTGGAAAATACATGACAATACATCACCTTTCATTATAGTTACTTTTTAAGTTTATATGAGCAAAGCAATATTTACAATTTGTCATGATTTTGAGACCTTCATCCCCCGTTATTTTTGGTTTTGTCCAGATTTCTAAGGCCAAGAAATTAACAGGTATGTCTTTATCTCCTTATTTCCTCCTAGCAGGGGTTTAGACATGGCCACAGCAACTTAGCAGCTAGACTGTTTTGGACCAATGAAATCTGTACTAGTATGGAGAAAGGTGCTCATTCTCATATGTTTTTTACTTAAGCATGACTTTTGATTTATTCTTCCATTGTCTTGTACTAAGTGAACCAAAAACACATACCATGTGGTCAGATCAACAGCCTTAAATGGCTCAACTGTTACCATGGAAATTGTTCCACTGGTGTAAGCATCACTAGCCTATTTTGCACTCCCTTCAAACTGTATAGAGGTGTCCCTTGGCAGACTGTGGTCAACCTCTTGCTACATACCCTGTTTGTGACTAGGAACCTTACTGCCACTAATTCATATGCTCTGATGATTACATGGTTATCACCTGGTCATATTGTTATCATCAAGTTTTAAAAGTCTTGTTTCAGAATGATCTCTCTACTTTTTCATCCTGGTGATTGTCATACAGTTACAGATGAATAGTGAAAAAACAAAGGTAATTATGTAATGAGCCAGTATACTGGGGACAGATTCTGTCTTTGTAAGACATGCTGTGACACATCCATGCACTTGGCCTATATTCTAGATATTTGAACCATGATGGTAACATACACATATGTGAATGTATGTAAATATTTGCTGTTTAGGTAGGACTGTATGTGATTTCTTATCTTTGTACATTACTTCACTGATCAATGATATATGTGGTTTGTACTAACTTTTTGATTGTAATCTCACTGTGGCACTTTAATCCTTGGGCCTCCACTGTAAATGGGCCTGTGTCCAGTTGGACCATCCCCGTTAACAAATGTAAAATAAAAATAAAAATAATTAAATAAATAAATACATAGAACATTTTCTGGGTTATGTGATTTATGTCATGATGATTTTTGCACAATTATATGATGATTATATAGAAACCATGAAAATATTTAGAGCATTTGAACTGTGGCAAGGCTGCTAATAATAAGTTAAATACATTTGGAAAATATTCTGAGTGTCAAGAGTTACTCCATAATAGTTACATACAACTGGAGCAAACTGAGGTTATTTGAGCTATACTATGGCAGTAACTACTACGTTAGTATCTTTTATTACAGTGTCTTCTACTGACCTCCAAACAAGTCCAGCAAATAAATGGATCCTGAAATCCCACGTTTTCATGCAGCTGTTAACATTAAATAGTAGTTTGACGCTGCACTGTCTTTATGTGCTGAACCTATGCACGCCTTCCTATGTCCCTAGGTCACTGCAGGAACTTGTCCAAGCAGTAGCCTATTACTGGAATAGCATTGCAGTCTTCACTACTGGCATTTCAAGAAAGTGTAAATAAAATAATGTCCTCAGGTAAACAAATGGATTGCTTTATTTAGCAGCTTTGTATGTTGGCGTTCATTCAACTGAATGCAGTATGATGGATCAGGCCGCAAACATTCTGAAAGCTGCTTTAAATTAAACACTCTCTGTAAACTCACCCCTTACTTCTTCTCTTCCACTCTACTAATAACATCAGTCCTGAGGTTGCTCTTCCTCAGAGGAATGGCAGATTCCCCATTAGAGGGACTTCCAGTGTTCTAGTAGTGATTTTAACCAGCTGTGCAGTCTCACATTGGTAATTACCACACTAGTTGACGACTGCTACTTAAATTTAACAAGACACAGCACTGTTACTCACATTAGCACTGCTTAGTGCTTCATTTCGAGATGGCATAAATGTTTTATGAGCTTATACACTCCTAAATGGCAAGTGACCTCAGTGACTTAGCACCTGATCCTATTTAATAAAACATGCCATTCTAGGAGAGCGTGATGTTTATTTAACAGAAGCAGCACCATCGGTTAGTGGGCCTGAGAGCAGATCCCCCTAAATATGGTGTTTGAATCATCGGAGTAAAAACAATTTAGCTGTCCCAAGACTTACCTTTATGTGTACATGCTGCCATTTATGGCATCACAGTGGTTTGGGGCACCAAAGATTAATGTCACATACAGCTCTTTATGATTCCCTTTTTAACACATTTGTTTTTCTCAACATAAATGTCATAAGTAGTGTAATGAGTCTTTTGGGGGGAAATAAATGGCATTTACCTATTTAGAGTTTCTTGTAGTTTTGAATCTGACGTGAGTATATTGCCTTCTGATGATGATATAAGAAGTGCAGTTTCTTCTTTTGATAACTAGTACCATGCTTAGGATGAAAATGATATGCCAATCTTAGACTTTTTGATAGTTAAAAATCAAAATCAGATAAAATCACCCATCTCATAAACACTGTGGGTGACAAAATGGAAGACAGGGGATGCTCATTTCATTCTTATTTTCTGAAAAACTGAAAGTATCACAGCAAATAAAAATAAATACATAAATGAATAAATAAAATAAAACAATGACAGATTTAAAAGAAACTAGACACACAAGTACCAAGGTATACTTGTCATATCAACTTCTTAGCACAAGAAATCTGGACAAAGTCAACAATCATGGGGAGACAAAGGGCCAAAAATAGGGAACATTTTTAAATATAACTCTTATAAACTGAGAAAGTTGCTAAAATAAAAGGTGTTGTGTTAGCACACATTTTCTGAAGAATATGAAGTCTAAAACTCTAATGTCTGTCATTACCTATTGACTTCAATGCTCAATAATTTATAAGAAAGCCACAAATTTTATAAAGAACAGACCAAAAATATGAGGCAAAGACCTGGACAGTTGAGAGGTATGGTACTTGTTTATTTGGGTCTGTCATTAATCTTAATAGAAGTAACCAAGAAGAAATCATGATTTACAATTAAACATTTTGAGTGGGTTATTTCCTAATTGTGCCACCATAAGCGGTAATGTGCTAGTAAATGTGTATGAACTGCTGACAATTGATCTCGATCCAATCTGTGTACCTTCTCTGAATATGTGTTGTAGATAAGGGATTTATTTTACACATCGGCACACGTCTGTATGATAAACAATTGTATACCACCAAAGTTACTAGGAAAAAACTTACATTGTGCTCACATGTAAGAATAAAGGAAATAAAGAAGGAGGATTTCTGAGAGCTATTCAAAAGGTGAGGATAACAAAACTCTATCAGCAGGCCATATAGCAAAAAGGAAGTGTTTTTATGCAGATATCACTTGTCACCACTAGATGGAGGTACAGACCATAAAACATGTTTTGTGTAATATGGGAGAGGAAGAGCACAAGGTCACCTTAATATGTACCTTATTGTCTCTAGTTTTGGAGAATAATATATTTATAGGTGGACAACAGATCTATAGACAGGCACAGGGGGTTGCTATGGGCACCCCCTGTGCCAATACTTATGCTAACTTGGTCCTACATTATTGGGAGGCTGAGACAATTACCAACAATGTTAATTGGACAAAGTATGTAGGAGCATATGCAAGATTTGTAGATGATGTATTTTTGTTTTGGAGAGGTGATGAGGACATGTTAAACAGTTTTTTAGATTATCTGCATACTACAACCTCGTTTTTAAGATTTACTATGACACATTCCACAAAACAAATAGATTTCTTAGATACCAGGATCACCCAGGACACAGGAGGTTATTCCTCTAGTCTGTATAGAAAAGATTGTTGGACCAATCATTTACTATCATTTGATAGTATGCATCCTCGCCATGTTTTTCCAAACATAGTACAAGGACAATTATGTAGGGCATCAAGATTGTGTTTGGAAGATAATAAATATGAGACAGAAGTAGAAGATCTGAGGACATGCTTTAACAAAAGAGGGTACAATGATAGGTTGATACAGACAAAAATAAACCACAGTGAACAGAGGAGAACCAAGGATTATAAACCTTGGTTAAGAAGCAATCAGAAAGAATTGCGTCCTATGCCTAAATCAAGAAAAAATGAAGGACTCAAGATGTTCTTTACCTACAGTAGTAACATTACTGACATTCAAGCTATTGTTCAAAGGAATTGGAATATACTAAGGACAGAAGATAGGCTATGTGAGATCGTAGGCCACACACCTAGGTTTGGGTATAGACGCAATACTAATCTTAAAGACCTATTATGTAAAGAGAAGGGTCTCCATGGCAACAAAACCTGGATGAATAAAGCAGGAACGTTACCATGTGGTAACTGTAAAGCATGTGCCAGCATTAATAAAGATCCAACTTTTACGCATCCAGTGGATGGGAGAAGGTTTAATTTCAAAGCTAGAGCAACATGCAGGACAACACATGTGGTTTACATTGCTGAGTGCCAAAAATGTTTGTCTTACTATGTAGGGATGACAACAAACATGCTGAAAGTTAGAATATTACAACATCTTTCCTGCATTAGGAATAAGGTAGAACAAAATGCTCTATATAAACATGTAGAGAAGAATCCTACACACACTTTCATGTTTAAAGCCATTGTGAATGTTAGGTTGGGTGTTAGAGGAGGGGACATCAAATTATATACTGAGTCTTTAGAGTCAAAATGGATCATCACACTTACTTCACATAGACACCCAGGTTTAAATGATAGGATACCTTTAAAACCTGCACTACAGAATAGGCGGGTTAAATATTAATAGCTGATTGGCTGAAGTTTGTTTTTTAAATGAGAACCTGTATGTGTTTCGTTGTCTGATGAAGGGTTGGTGAACCCGAAAGCGCTTACTGTGTTGGAGCATTTTTATTAAACTTTTTATCCTAACAGCGGTGTCAAGCCAGTCTTTTTCTAGTTTTTTGTGCTACGTTGTGGACTGGCAGACTTTGGCTGGAGCACGGAACATTGACTGTTCATTTGTATTTTTTGTGTGTGTTCCATTGTGCTCAGCAAGCTATGGAAAATTTACAACAAGGAGAAATTGTCCAGGAGAATGTCTCTTTGGAAAATTTTCATTCAACTATGAGAAATCCGCTTTTGGACTTGGGCTTCTTGGGGAGCAAGACAGGACCAGGTATCATCCGAGTCCCAGCAACTACAGACAAAAGGTTTGAAGACCTGCTACGTGAGTTGCAATTTAAAGCTGGTAGATTACAGAGACTGAGGTGGCAAAGTTTTCATTTCGAAGCTTGCCAACAATATGGTATAGTACCACGAGGCATGCGCATATTGTGCATGCCAACACAGGGTGACAAATACCCTGAGTTATTGGCGCAATGGCAAACTTTGAATATTGAAACTAGTTTTAAGTATATGGATTTGCTAAACAACTTCTTTGCCCCTGAGTTACAGGAGCTACAAAAAGATGTGGACAATTTGTATGTAAAGCTAAAAGAAGATTTTAAAGGTACTGTGTTCATTAATCGATTGACGAGTTTACAGAAAGATTTGCTTGCCAGTGATGAGAGACTAAGGACACAAAAAATTAGTAAATTAAAACGTGACCATCAGGATTTTTCTACAGGCAATATCTTTGTCTGGCCGAGGCATAATGGGTCCACACAGAGTGCCTCAGCCAGTAATGTGCATACCACGTCAAGACGTCAACGTGGAGAGTTTGAGCAAGGAGAACAAGCAAGTAATGAGCCCGAAGTGTCCGTTAATGCAAACGCTACTTTACCGACGAACGGAATTACTTCTACAGGAGTTATTCCTTCAGTAGCATTGGGAACAGATTGCTCTGCCTTCAATACTATTTCTGAACCACTTGTCAGATGCGAGAATGCTATAGAGGGTCTACAGGACCATTCCAGTGACGATGGGATTGTATCGTCAGAGAGCACTATGCATTTAGCAGGACAGTTGGTACCAGAGGGAGAAGGGATATCACGCACCATGAATACAACAGTATCGATAGAGCCAGGAGCGAGACCTAAGACCACACAAGGGCGGCAGCATTTTTTCGAAAAACTTCCTGCACCGGTGAAAAAATGAGGGCCATGGAAACGTTCACTAAGCGAGGGGAGAGACCCCAACAAAAAGAGAAGGACTCACGAATGACTTTTAGTGATTTTGATGGTATGGTTTTTAATTTATCCTCTTATCAGCTAAATGAGGATGAGATTAATGTATTGAACAAAGGTTTAACCTTCGTACCAGGAAAAACAAGCATTTTTAATGAGATTGTTGTAGATATAGCCTTATTTTGTAGGAATTTAGCTCTAAAAACTGTTTATAATGATGTTACTGGAAATGTTATGGACAGTGAAAGTTTTGTCACTACTTTGAGACAGCCTAGTACATTCATACCACCTTTCACACCAGCAATGAACATGTTTTTAAAAAGTTGTGAGAAAGACCTGATACACTACTTTGGAACTCAAGAGCAAAATAGATACTATAATCTCACGAAACAACAACAGATAGCTTTAAGGGGTTTATGTAACAACAGAGATATTGTGATCAAAACAGCGGACAAGGGAGGGGCAGTGGTTGTCTTAGATAGTGAATTCTATCATTTTAGGATCAGGGACATGCTATCTGATAGCACCACTTATACACCCATTAACCCCACATTTGTACACAGGGTGGTAGAAGATGTGCATCTGGCTCTACGGAAGTTGCACTTCGACATGTTGATAGATGATGATCTATTAAAATTTTTGCTGATTATTAAACCTAGAACACCAGAGTTCAAAGCCTTGCCAAAGATTCATAAATCTTTGGAGGACCCACCCTTTAGACCAATAGTTTCGGGTAGAGGGTGGGTCACAGAAAACATATCTATTTGGTTGGAACATACATTGCGACCATATGTAGACAAAATACATAACATTTTGAAGGACACGAAACAATTTTTGGAGATTGTAAGAGCATATGAGTTGCAAGGCTTTCAAGGGAATACCATTATGGTTACTTTGGATGTACAAAGCCTTTTTACTGTTATAGGCAACAGCTATGGCATACAAGCCATAAAACATGTTTTGTGTAATATGGGAGAGGAACAGCACAAGGTCACTTTAATATGTACCTTATTGTCTCTAGTTTTGGAGAATAATATATTTATAGGTGGACAACAGATCTATAGACAGGCACAGGGGGTTGCTATGGGCACCCCCTGTGCCAATACTTATGCTAACTTGGTCCTACATTATTGGGAGGCTGAGACAATTACCAACAATGTTAATTGGACAAAGTATGTAGGAGCATATGCAAGATTTGTAGATGATGTCTTTTTGTTTTGGAGAGGTGATGAGGACATGTTAAACAGTTTTTTAGATTATCTGCATACTACAACCTCGTTTTTAAGATTTACTATGACACATTCCACAAAACAAATAGATTTCTTAGATACCAGGATCACCCAGGACACAGGAGGTTATTCCTCTAGTCTGTATAGAAAAGATTGTTGGACCAATCATTTACTATCATTTGATAGTATGCATCCTCGCCATGTTTTTCCAAACATAGTACAAGGACAATTATGTAGGGCATCAAGATTGTGTTTGGAAGATAATAAATATGAGACAGAAGTAGAAGATCTGAGGACATGCTTTAACAAAAGAGGGTACAATGATAGGTTGATACAGACAAAAATAAACCACAGTGAACAGAGGAGAACCAAGGATTATAAACCTTGGTTAAGAAGCAATCAGAAAGAATTGCGTCCTATGCCTAAATCAAGAAAAAATGAAGGACTCAAGATGTTCTTTACCTACAGTAGTAACATTACTGACATTCAAGCTATTGTTCAAAGGAATTGGAATATACTAAGGACAGAAGATAGGCTATGTGAGATCGTAGGCCACACACCTAGGTTTGGGTATAGACGCAATACTAATCTTAAAGACCTATTATGTAAAGAGAAGGGTCTCCATGGCAACAAAACCTGGATGAATAAAGCAGGAACGTTACCATGTGGTAACTGTAAAGCATGTGCCAGCATTAATAAAGATCCAACTTTTATGCATCCAGTGGATGGGAGAAGGTTTAATTTCAAAGCTAGAGCAACATGCAGGACAACACATGTGGTTTACATTGCTGAGTGCCAAAAATGTTTGTCTTACTATGTAGGGATGACAACAAACATGCTGAAAGTTAGAATATTACAACATCTTTCCTGCATTAGGAATAAGGTAGAACAAAATGCTCTATATAAACATGTAGAAGAATCCTACACACACTTTCATGTTTAAAGCCATTGTGAATGTTAGGTTGGGTGTTAGAGGAGGGGACATCAAATTATATACTGAGTCTTTAGAGTCAAAATGGATCATCACACTTACTTCACATAGACACCCAGGTTTAAATGATAGGATACCTTTAAAACCTGCACTACAGAATAGGCGGGTTAAATATTAATAGCTGATTGGCTGAAGTTTGTTTTTTAAATGAGAACCTGTATGTGTTTCATTGTCTGATGAAGGGTTGGTGAACCCGAAAGCGCTTACTGTGTTGGAGCATTTTTATTAAACTTTTTATCCTAACAGCGGTGTCAAGCCAGTCTTTTTCTTGTTTTTTGGAGGTACAGACCTGTTCAATATTTTCATACTATAGAAACGCCTATAGTCAAGAGAAAATCTTGTATTACTGTAGGTTCAGAGATTAGTACTAGACTAATTACCCTTGTGGGCCATTTCAAGCCTAGCCAATTACCCCATGTGAGAATCAAACCCTGCATGTTGTGTCTGTAAGGTAAACACCTTAACCATTATGCCATCCTCCCACCCGTAGATGTAATTTATATAAACAAACCATTTCCTCCTGATTGCAATCATCAATATCCCAAATTGCTATTCCACCCCCTACCCCACCCCCATCTTTGCTTCTAATCACAGTATTCTGGTTATAAACTAAACCACTCAAACAGTGTCTTTCTGCTATGCTCAAATTATCATGACCTGCATCAGATGTAAATCTTTCAAAACAGTTTCTTCAAAAGGGTCATGTGTTTTGTTACAGGTGGGTGGAACTTTGACTTATGAAATCTAAAACCTGTAGGATTTTCCATGTTGTCTGTAGGCCCCATTGAATAATTCTGAAAAAAAAATAAACATGATTTCCAGCAGAAGGGTTTAACATTACTAACAATCAGAATTTCTGATACAAAAAAATCGGAATCAGATTCATTCCTTTATATAATGCACATTTCTTATAATCATAAATCACATATTTCAAATATTATAGATTCCTGCTTGATTTCCAGGTTGATATAATGGCTGCGGTATTGAGGTGTTTGCCTCACAGCCTCACAATACAGGGTTTGATTATCACCTTTGAAGGGAAATTGGTTTAGCTTAAAATGACCTGAAAGGGTGTTTGCCTAGTACTTAACTACAAACCTAAACTGCCACTTCATATTAAAGATTCATGATTTGCGGAAGTATTTTTACAGGAATTTTAGAATGGAACATTTTCAAAATCATGTCTGATTTGCATGTTTAATTAGCTGCTGGAAATCACTTGTCTCACTGGAAATGCAGCTTTTTTAATAAACTGTTGTTGGTTAAGTTTTTCTTACTTGAGATCATGAAAGTGTGACAATGTACGGAAGTACCACTCATCATTCAATTATATCTGTAGAAATAACTGGGTGCTTACTGATGTAATTTCTAAATCATTCAAGATTTTCTGGAAAAAGCTCTCTAAGAAGCACTGTGTTGGCAAGTTGGTAGTAGATAGTGTGTCTGGGACTCATAGACAGTACGTGTCATGCAAAACAGAATGGGTAGCAGCCATAACCAGGGTGAAGGAAATTCATAGACACTGACCACATGACTGCCACCCAGACAGTGCACACGATTCACATAAGTAGCACATGTCTGAGCTATAGCAGCACTTCCTATGAGGGAACTTCCAACAAGGTCATAAGACACACACACACACACACACACACACACACACGCACGCACGCACACACACACACACACACACACACACACACACACACACACACACACACACACACACACATAGGTCAGATAAACAGGCCTATACACACAGATGCCATGCATGCTGGGAAGAGGTCAAATTAATATATTGTGGTTGATAACCCAATACACAACCTTCAGATCATGCAGAAAATGCCCTATAATACAGCTCATGAGCAAGTCTAAAACATATTCAAACTAATGAAAGGACACATCTGAAGTTTAGACACTATAGCAATGCAGTCCGTATTATATACAACAAGATATTTCTCATGTGTATCATGCTTCATAACATGGTATTGGGTAAACAAATGGAGCATTAGAAGAGCATCATGGCAGAACTGGGCATAAAAGCCACAGCTGCAGTAGAAGGGCAGGATGAAGAGGCAGTGGAGGAACATGTAGCAGCAGCAGCAACAGAGCCACAGCTGAGGCATAGGAGGGTGTGATACTACAGAACACCTGCAAAGTGAAGGGTTTTATATAGAAAGTCTAACATAGGATATGTCACAGCATAATATAACAATGTCCCCAAAGTAGGGAGAAATAGGAGGAGCGAGAGACATCTGAAGAAGAAATATGAACATGGGAAAGAAAAATAGATTTATTATGGTACAATATTTATGCAAAGGAGAAAGTAAAACTCATCAATACAAAAAAGCAGCACCAAAGATATTTAAAGAGAAATACAGGCAATGACATCCAGGTATGACAGGTTTTACAATACAAAAAACAAGAAAACAAAGGGAGAAAGCAGAAAACAGGATTAGTAATGGAGAAGTTAAAGAAATGGAAACAGAAGTTATGAATTAACAGCAAAGTGAAGGATTTAGTGTCAACACTCCAACTTTGGTAACATCACAGCATGACAGAAGAATGAGTCCCCAGATTAATGAGAAAGTGATGGAATGAGAAGCATCTGATCAGTCACCACATGAAGACACTGTGGAGCCTTCAGTAGGGAACTAGTGTCATAGTTCGGTTGGAATTGCACAGCAAGGGAAGGAGCAGGAAACGGTGCCAACTCTGATGCAGTCAATGTTGTGAAGTGATAGGCCAGTGATATTCCATATGAAACACCAACAGATGACACAGGATGAAGCTGAAGGGAATATGTCACAGGAAGATGTTCTGGAACTTTCTGTAGAATGCCCCAGGAAATGGAAGCAATGAGTGTGCCCTTAGTTTACAAGAAAATGATCTAAGGGAAGTGTTGCTTGATCTAATAGACATAGATAGACATATTGAGATCAATGAAAGAAATAGATTACAGAAAGTCAATAAGACCCAAAATGTTAGAAGTTTGATAAAACAAATGAACATAGTAATTAAGACTATGCACAAAAATCCATGTGATATAACAGAAGTAAATAGGCTATATTACTGTGTAGCTAAATTAATAACAGATAAAGTCTTACCACAAAAATACAGATCAATAAGGGAAAGGAAGGGAAGAAATTGAAGGCTATCATGAAGTATTGAATAGAGATAACTATAAAGCAATTAAGACAAGAAATGTCACTGTTAGAAGAGTACAGAAGAGGCAACAGATTAACAAAAATACTTAGAAAGATAGACATAATAAAAGCAATGTACAGTATCAGAACAGACTAGGATCTATTGTACACAATTGCAAATAATAAAGTCAGGACATCAGCACAGCAGAAAAACTCAGAAGATATGCAGACAAATATATATGTACAAAATATTCATTGATGACCCAACAAAGTTTTATAGAGAACTAGGCACAAGGAATAGAAATACCACCAAAAAAAAAAAAGACACATTTTGAAGATATATCTGTGAAGACCCTGTGGAACATAATAAAGATGCTGAATGAATAGAAGAAGTAAAAGAAACAGTAAGAAGTTCAAATGTACAGGTTATGAAATGGAATAAAATAACAAAAGAACTGAAACAAAATTAAGAAAAGCTCCTACATGGAAAACCTCAGGTCCAGATGCAGTACTTAACTTCATCTTCTGGCTAAAAGTATTAACATGTTTACATGAAGATTTAGCCCTGAGCATGAACTATTTATATGCACATCCTGAACAGACAGCAACCTGGTTAACAAAAGGAAAAATTATATGATACTCCTCCTTAAGAATGAACCTAAAAACTATAGACCAATAACTTGCCTTCTGATGATGTATACTATATATTGGAACTGATGCCCATAGAGTTTATAGTAATTTAGAAAAAAAACTCAGTCATGGCAATAGAACAAAAGGGTAATAAAAGAAAGGCATATGGAACAAAGGATCATTTGTTGTTAAATAAAGTCATAATGGAGAACTGTAAAAAGGAGAAGAATCTAAGTACGGCATGGATAGACTAATAAAAGAGCATTTGACAGCATGACACATTCGGATATGTAAGATACACCCTATATTGATCGATAACATTACAGTGGCCAAGAAACAGTGGCAAACCCTTCTGCAGCTAAGCCATGATAAAGGACAAATTATTATCCCAAGGATAAAAATTCAAAGGGGGATATTCCAGGGTGACTTTTGTCACCGGTGGTCTTTTGTCTTCCCCTTAACCCATTAAGCTCTCTATTTAACAGATTAGGTCACTGGTTACAATTTGGCTGCCAGAAAACAATAACGTGCAAAGACTTCTTATCTTCTTTTTTGAATGATTTAAAACTGTATAGATCATCATATGAGGAACTGAAAGCACAACTGCAAGTGGTCAAAACTTGCTCAGATGATATACAAATGTCATTTGGTCTTGATAAATGTGCAAAAGCAACTTTTAGACCAGGAAAACTGCAACACCAAGAAAATATCGGTCTGGGACAGGAATGTAAAGGATCTTGAGCAGGAGAGAGTGTATAAATATTTGGGAATTAATGAAGGATTGACAACAAACCATGAGCAAATGTGAACAAAACGTATTAAGGAATATGTTAGAAGACTAAAATTAATAATGGAAACAGCCCTGACATCTAGGAACAAAGTCCAAGCTATGATACAATTTGCTCTTCCTGTTCTAACTTACAGTTTTGGAGTGACTGACTGGCCCCAAAAGGTTTTGGATCAGTTGGGCAGGAAAACAAGAAAAATACTTCACTCTTATCAAATGATTTATAAAAATCAGTGTATAGCATGATTATATATTCCCTGTTCTGAAGGCAGTATGAGCTTCCTCGAAATTGACTTGATGGGAGGCAGAGATTCAGGAGAATGGGGCAGAAATGTACTGTTATTTTTTTTTTGGTTAGTGCCACTGTCTTGTCCTATGTACATGGTAGTGCAAAGATGACTAATAGCACATGATTTGTCTTTCAATTGTTGAGGAGCATAGGTTCACAGGTATGTACTAGGCTATCGGCCCTAGGGCCTATATAAGCCTACCCAAATGAGGTTTCCTGGCTTTTACCACCCAAGAAAATTATTTTCCTGTGCCCCTGTTGAGCAGCGCCACAGCTGTGATCCCAGGGTGAATTTCCTATTACCCATCCAATTGTTGAGATTTCTGTTAAAGAGGGCTAATGAGGAGCTTTGTTTGACATGAATGGGTAGCCTGTTCCAGAGTATGGGAAATCTCTGGGACAGGAATCTATTCCTCCAGCATGTTCTGTTTATTGTGGTGACAAGGTTTAGGTCCCTGGAGCGTGTGGCTCTGAGAGATTGGGATTTCTTTAAGTGTAGCATGTCCATCAGATCTGGGTTAGACATGGCTTTGTATGTTAGGCAGAGGTCGCCTCTGAGTAGGTAATATGCGATGGAGTAGAGCTGGAGTTATTTGAGATGGTCTGCGTATGGCACCTGTTTGATGCCTGTAATCCTCCTAGTGAGGTATTTCTGTGGCCTTTCTAGTTCTTGCAGATGTCTTGCGAGGTACATGCAAAATGGGGTGTTGTACTCCATAATGGGTCTGATGAGGGATGAGTAGAGAGGAACGATGACCTCTCTTTTTCTGGAGGAGAACCCGTTTGTGATGAGGTGTGCCACAAAGAAAGATTCCCTGACTACTGTGGTGACGTGATTATCAAAGGAGAGACTACTGTCCACCTGTGTCCCAAGGTCTCTTATCACACTTTTGGTGTTTAGTAGGCTACCGCCTATGTGGTAGTTCATGGGTATGGTGTTTTTCCCAAAGGGGATGACAGTGCACTTCTTGGCATTGAGCTTTAGGCCATGACTTTGACACCAAGCATCCGTATCATTGAGGCCTCTTTTGTAGAATGTCCACATCCTTAGATGAATCTATTATGGCTCCTAGTTTGCAGTCATCTGTGAATTTCATTAGCCAGAGACCAGCTGGATTAGCCTGGACTTCAGAGAAGTAGATGCTGAACAGGAGAGGACCCAGGACTGAACCCTGTGGTACTCCACTTGTCACTGGTCTGAAGTCGGATTTGGAGTCAGCTACTTTCACTGTGTGGGTTCTGTCAGTGAGTCGGTTGGCCAACCATCTTGTGACATATGGATTTATGTCTAGTCTGGTGAGTTTATCTATACCACCAGAGTGAGGGATGGTGTCAAAAGCCTTTGAAAGGTAAAGATAGGCTGTGTGCACCACCTTACCCACATCTACAGCTCTGTTGACTGCTTCAAAGAAGTCAATCAGGTTTAGGAGGCATGATCTACCTTTTACAAACCCAAACTGAGTGGAGTCCAGAGTTTGGAGGTTACCTATGTCTTTGTTTATAAGGTCCAGGATGATGCGTTCCATGGCCTTGCAGCCCAGGCTCATCAGGCTAATGGGGCGGTAGTTCCTGGGGTCCAGTGGTGGCACCCCTTTGTGGAGTGGGATAATTGTCACTGTGTGCCATTCCATAGGCATACAGCCTGAAGTGAGGCTATGGTTAAACATGGTACTTAGGTGGGGTGCCAGTTTGTTCTGTAGTTCATGCAGAACACAGCCTGGGATGTTGTCCGGTCCCACGGATGCTGTGTTCTTGGCTTTGGAGAGTGTGATCTTTACCTGTGCATCCGTGATTACAGGGGCTTTGCAATCTTTCGGTATGGAGATGGGTCCTTTGGGGGGGGGGGGTGAGGGGGGGGCTAAAGTTTGCACTGAACCTGTCTGTTAGGATGTTGGCAATATCAGTTGGTTCAGTGAAGGTAGTGCCATTGTGCTGCAGTTCCAAGCAGAACTGAGTGTTGCCATTGAGATTCTTGACATAGCTGTGGAAAGCTTTGTAGTTGTCTTTAGAATCCATGGCAATTTTATTTTCTTAACTAGCTTTGTAGGATTTTATGAAGGATCTCAGCTTCTTGCTGAGGCTGACCAGGGAGTTCCTGCAATCATGGGATTTTACTCTTTTTTGCAATAGTTTCTTCCTTCTGAAGTAGAGTTTGTTTATGGCAGGGGACCACCAGATGGGCTTCCTTTTTTTGGAGGATAGCATCTTGGTTCTGTTGGGGATGGCACAGTCCATGCACTCGTGTATGTGCTTATACAGTACTTCTGTATATGATTCAGCAGTTGTGTCTCTATTTTCCATCTGTGTGGATGACGTGAAGTTGGCCACTTCTGACTTAAGCATGAGGTTGGCTTTGGAGAAATGTTTTACAGTGGTTTCCTTAATGGGGGGTGGGAACAGGATATGGATGTCTAGGGTGATTAGCTTGTGGTCAGACCTGACCAGCAAGGAATTGACCTTTGGCATGGAGCATCTGTTACATATATTGGTAATGACCAGGTCCAGGATGTTGCTGCCCCTGGTAGGGGTATGGACAAGCTGATCCAGGGCATGGGAATTGATGAATTCCAGAAAACGTTGGGCAGAAGAGTTAGTACATGAGTAGTGTTCCCAGCTAACGGTGGGGTAGTTTATATCTCCCAATATTAGGGTATTGGGCTGTACCTTAATATTATCCAGTATAACATGGAGTGGGCGTCCTGGCCTTGCCCAGTGTTAATTGTATTTGGATAATTTTGATGCATTATGTTGAGCAACTAGCCTGGAGGTGTGGATATCCTTTATGAATATGGATATGCCTCCTCCTTTAGTGTTTTGGTCCAGTTTAGGTGGCCGAAAGGTGTGGTAAGAATTGTAGCCTGGTAATGCAGGGGTGCTCTCTGGAGCTTTAAACAAGATCTCTGTCACTGCACAGATGTCGATGTTCTCCATCTTAATGAGTGCCTCGAGTGAGTGCATTTTGAGGTTTAGACTTCTAGCATTGAGTAGCATTACCCTTAGATTTCACTTGTTTTTATCTACTATGGTGCTGCATTTGATGTTTGAGCCTTGCCTAAAAAAGGCACTATGGGGGCGGCAAGAGCCTTAGCCAGCATCTGGAATCCCAGAGGGGAGAGGTGCAGGTCATCTCTGGCAAAGCATCGTGGCCTGCCGATCATGTCATCCAAGGCAGACAGATACTGGATCCCCTTCGAATGACACCAGAAGCTTAGCCAATTGTTAAAGTGAATCATTTTGTCCTTGTACTGTGGTATCATTCTGGGTGATGGCAGGATGCTACTCAGGGCTAGTGTCACACTTGCCTGGGCCACATGGTCAGAGAGCTCCTCCATGTCTCTTTTCATGTAGTCCAGGGAGGTACATCTCAAGTCATTCACTCCAACATGGACAATGACAGAGTCATATTTGTACTTGTTGGGGAGTATATGGTGGATCCTGGCACCCGACAGGCAGCTGACAATAACATTCTCCTTGTTTAGTCTGGTGAGAGGGACATCAGTGTGCCTGACTATAGAGTCACCAATGACTATTGTGTTGGGTATGTTGTTTTGCCTTATGGGCTGAGGTTGAGAGGCAGACTGATTTTGTGGGTTACGTGTCATTAAGGTAGTGTTGGGGGGTGGTGGCTGCTTGCATTTCAGTTTTGGAGATCTCTGTTGTTTGGGCAGATTTTAATTGAGAGCCTCCACAAATGCAGGTGTGTGTTTTGTGTTACTAAGTGTGGGCTTGGGTAGTGCAGGTTTTGATGGACTAGCTTGGCTTCCAGTTTGGCTATATAAGTGCATCTCTCACAGTTTGTAGTGTTAGGTGGTAGGAGGAGAGGGTTGTCAGTGTACATGAGGCAATTGCTACATTTCCTCTAGATGTCCAGATTCATCAAGTGGACAGGAGAAAACACTGGGAGCTGACCCTTAGACATGCCTGGTTAGTGCTTATTAATTTAAGTACTAAGAACTGATTTCCTCTTGATAAGTGAGGAAAGTTGAGTGCTGCAGTAATTTGTAGATTATTTAGTGCTTGCAACGAGATTTGGACAGTGCTGAGCACAAAGCAACAGTTTTTAGTGCTAAATCTGGAAAACTGGCTAGTTCTAGGGGAACAGAAACAGTTTTGAGTGTTAAAACTAGAAAACTGGCTAGCTCTAAAGGAAAATCTGAAGAGCAGACTTTCTGGCATCGGAAATAGTTTAACTGTAGTTAAAAGCTGCTATGTGATGCGCAAAATCGCACAAATACAGGTTTTTAAACAGAAAGATGAAAGGGATAGAAATAGCCCAAAATGGCCAATAAAACTACAGATTCTGAGCTGAAACCACTCTTCCAGCGACAAATAGGCTTTTCAAAGCTCACCACTCTCACTGATGAACAGAGAAGTTTCCCTCTATCTTAGAAAGGTTTGGGCAACACAGAAATTTACAAACAGCCCAGTCTTCAGCAAAATCTGAAAACCAGACTCTACTGGTTCTAGAAAGATGGGAAATGAATAGAGAGATATGACTTTTTTGTTTTTTTTTTGTTTTTTCAAAAGTTAAAGCAGATACAGGAATACAAACACTTTTAAAGAAGAAAAATGGCTGTCGCACTTGAGTGTGTAGCCCTTAACAGTTAAACAGTTGAAAAACACTTAAAAATGATCAAAGGGAAAACAGTATAATAATTCAGAAAACAGTTCAAATAAGTAGCAAAATTAATAAAAAATGGTCGGAATAATGCAGCTAGCAAAAATAAGCAATAAAAAGCAAAACAAAGGTACTTAATCCAGTCAAAGTCCCCCTTTCTCTCTCTCTGCTGCTATATGACTCTGCAGGACACCCAGGCAGTTTCTTGCTGAGTTAATACAAGTGCAAAAACTGTGCAAACATGGGATTTTAAACAGAAAGATGAAAGGGATAGAAATTGCCAAAAATGGCTAATAAAACTACAGATTCTGAGCTGAAACCACTCCTCCAGCGACAGATAGGCTGTTCAAAGCTCACCACTCTTACTGATGAACAGAGAATCTTCCTTCTGTCTTAGAAAGGACTGGCCAACACAGAAACTTACAAACTGCCCAGAATTCAACAAAATCTGAAAACTGGACTCTACTGGTACTAGAAAGGCAGGAACGAATAGAGTGATAGGATTTTTGAGGTTTTTTTTTTTTTTTTCAAAAGTTAAAACAGATACAGGAATACAAACACTTTTAAAGCAGAAAAATGGCTATCGCACTTGAGTGTGTAGCCCTTAACAGTTAATCAGTTGAAGAACACTTAAAAATGATCAATTAAAGTGCAAACAGTATAAGAATTCAAAAAAACAGTTCAAATAAGTTGCAAAGTTAATAAAAAATGGTTGGAATAATGCAGCTAGCAAAAATAAGCAACAAAAAGCAAAACAGAGATACTTAACCTATTCAAAGTCTCCCTTTTCTCTCTCAGCTGCTGTAGGACTCTGCAGGACACCCAGGCAGGCTCTTGCTGAGGTAATACTTCAGAGATTGTGCATATTTCCTGATAATGGTGGACTGTAGAATTGTGCATATTTACTGATAATGGTGGACTGTAGAAGTTTGAGTAGACTTTTATGATGGAAATGTTCTGAATTGAGCAGTTTTGTCATTATGGGTGCATGCATTTTGTTTCATTGTTTACTGGAAAAATGTTCTGAATTGGGCAGTTTTGTCATTATTGGTGCATGCATTTTGTTTCATTGTTTAATAAATTTAAAACGCCCTCTAACAACTGTACTGTATTGTACAAGGAATATAATTTAGTACAATCAGGAATGTGTATCAAAGAGCACATGTATGTTTCATATGCAAGGGGCCTATGATTTGAAAACAGCCCAGAATTAATCTTTATCTGCCACTGGCAAAATGCATTTTCTTTGAATGTGAGTTTCAAGGGCAGAGAAGTTTTAATGCTAAGTCTGTTTTCATTGTGAGACTGCATTGCGTTGTTTAGCAGATGTCTTAGTGTTTGTGCTGTAAAATGCAAAATAAGACTTTCAAATGAAGTCCAAATCATCATAGAAGTAAAGCAGTATGCACATTAGTGTTTATGGTAAATGGAGGGAAATAGCCATGTAATGGATCATTGTAATGGCTGCAGGGGGGAGGGCTCCATTCGACCATGATTTTGTGAGGGGGAAGGACGGCAAACTCAAAGACAGCCCCAGCTGAACTATACCTCACAACTGCCCATATTTTCACAGAATGAATAGATTTTTGCTTCTTATTTTTGGTTTGTTCCTCATAAAATTTGTGGTTTTCTGGCAAATCATTTAGGAATTAAGTCACTAAATAATGACACACTGAGTTTCAGACTTCATAACCTTCAGAAAAATGCATGCTAAAGTAAGACCTGTTATTCTATCAGCTGTCTCAGTTTATACAAGAGCAATTTTTAGTACTGTTTATATGTCCCCCCAATATTTTTGGTCTTGTCCAGATTTATTGCATTAACAGGTTGAGAGGTACATGCAAATAAATTGCTTTATAGAATTAGGCATAGCCAAACCTCTCAACTCTCCCTGATTTTGGCTCAAAATGTTGCTCTTCCCCTAATAATCCCTCCACAAAATAGCAATTTTGGAAGAAAACATGGAGGGTTTACAATTAAGAAATAACTGTAATAATCAGAGTAATAGATTACTTTTATTTCAGAAATGCATGTAGATTCTTTTATTTTGTCAGCTGCTTAAGTTAGCAGTACTAATATTAAAAAAGTGTCCCTTCTTTGACAGGTTTCCAGCTGTATTGTGTTGCTATTTTATATTTTAGCATCACATTTTTGGTCCATTCTTCATAAAATTGTGTTTTTTTTGGCAAATTAGTGGCAAATCATTAAAGACCGAAGTTAGAAAATGAGAGACATTTGAGTTTCAGATTTCATGCCCTTCAGAAAATTCATATTAATGCAAGACCTACTGTTCTATTATCTTTCTAAGTTTATAAAAGCAATATTTAAAAATTGTCCTTATTTTTGGGCTTTTGTCCCACTTCTATGTATGGCTTTGTCCAGATTTCTTGCTCTGAGGTTGAGAGGTATGACAAATGTGTCAGGGCCATCACAGTCAGCCAGAGACATTTCAAATTGTGACATACTTGTTGCACCCCACTCCCCCATGTAGTGACTCTGTATATGTCCAAGCAAGGCAATGAGTATTTATGCAGTGTAAATGTGCAGAGTATCCCCCCATCCAAGGTAGACACAAGTACTACAGTGGCTTTTCATCTGTTCTTGATTTTGCAGAATGGTCTGGTTTCTGAATATTTTTGTACTGTTGATTTATGCTTATTACTCAAAGTGCCTGTTGCTCTGTGTTTAAGTAGCAATGCTTTAATGACCATCAGGTAAGCTTGTCTGAGATTGTAAAATGCAAGTAAGCTTTAATAAGCATACTGTTAAATAATTGCCAACATTGAAAGCCTTTCTGTTGTTGCCATGCAGAGAATACTTAACTACATAATGTATAAGCCTTTGGTATCGAAATGCATATGAAAGTATTTGTAATGAAGGACAGGATTACATTATTTTAAATAGCTTATTACACTTGTTGGAGACTTCCAGTCATCTCTGAAGGCTTTACCCGTAAACTAAACAGAATGCCAATCGTGTGGTCCATAACCTGTACAGTAATCCTTTAAGCAATGTATCTTGAGCTTGTTTCTTGTTTGCTTTTCATTTTTTACTTTGATTATGTTTTCCCCATGAAACAAGTAGATAGCTGTCAGGCAGCAGGTCTTTTTTGGATAAGAAACATTTTTACAAGTGGGGGCATCACAGAGATTGCTACTTTCAGCATGTTACTTGGTACTTTAATAAAGCTGAATATAAATTATAATTAGAACTGCAGTGCAAGGAGAAGTGGTTTGAGTTGAGTGCTGCTTGTTTTTCTTATACTTGATTTTGACTGGCATTCCAGTAATGTATTTAAAAAGTAATTTATTTTTTCATGCCTCACAACCTTTTTGTTTCCATCTAGATATTAAGTAAGCTGTCACGCAGCCAATACATTGAAATATTTGTATTCTTCTACACTTTTTTTGTCTTAATTGGACTCTCATAATGACGGTTTGGCACCCAGGGCAGCGTATTTAATTAAAGTTAGTTTTTGTGGTTTTGACCATAGCTCCTCCCCTTTCCAGTTGACCACGCCCCTTCCATTGACACCACCTATTCAGCTGTCTCCTGCAGCCCCCCTTTGATTTGAAGTCACCAGCCGCCACTGCCATAGATGTAAAAACATAGTGGAAATTTGACTTTCCCTCATGCTATGTTTTTGATCTCAGTAACAGAGTCAGCAAGGGCATGGCAGGGATTTACATGAGATGGGCTTAATTATTTATTTCTTAACCCTATATCAGGTATGGTGAGAACAGACTGAAATAAGTGTCTGTAAGTGGCATTGACCATTATCAAGCTGTCTTTCCTGCATTTGAAAAGTATCAGTGTAATTATTACTTATTTTCATGAGAGGATCTGGCTTTAGTGTGTCTTGCCTTGTTTTTCTCTCATTTTAACTGCTATAATGTTCTTTACTTGTGAATCCCTCACTCAGATCTTGCTAGCTTGCAGCTGTCTCTGAATTCCACTAACAGTCTTTTGATACACACCCCCACAACCACCAGATCTGCTCCTGTTTTGTAGAACCTGCATTGACTGTCCATATATTTTGTGTTACCTACAAGATTTTGTTGCTTGACAACATAGCTTTTAGCAGTCATATTTTGTTCTGATTTCAAATTACTGTTATTTTCCTAATGGATGATTCAACCTCTTCACTTCTCCAGTCTGCGGCTACCATTAGTTCTGAAGGTGAATCTTGAAACATTTAATGTGCTATTCTTCAATTACTGGGCATCCTGCTTTGAAAAATGTTATCAAAGTGGTTACAGGGCCCTTCAGGATTGTGTGGCTTCAAGTTGGTCCTTTAAAGAGCCTTCAGTACTTTTATTTATATAATTTAGCTTATTTACTTACAGGCATTTCTAACCTATTTTACTCATATTTATTGCTCTACTATATTTATTTGAGGCATTTCTAACCTATTTTACTCATATTTATTACTCTACTATGTTTATTTGACTTTAGTATGTATTTCTACTGTATGCTTTTGTCTGTGTTCATTTTATACTAGTTATTTTTCAAGTGTGATCATCATCATCTCTTTATCCTGGTTAGGGGTCAACACAGTGGAACAACAGTGTGCAGAGCGATTTGGAGTTGAGTTTTACAGTGCTGAGTTGCCAGCCGGGTGCCCAACCTTCCACAGAAGGAACACACATGCACACACTCACATGGGTCCAATCCACGCCATGAGAGTGTCCAATCCACCTACAGCATGTCTTTGGGATGTGGAAGGAAACTGGAGCACCTGGAGGAAACTTACACGATCATAGGGAGGACATGCAGACTCCACACAGAAGGCACCCCACCTGAGAATCGAACCAGAAAACCTCTTGCTGTGAAGTGGCAACGCTAACCACTGCACCACCGTGGCCACCATTTTTTTCAAGTGTGATACTATAATGATTTTAAATTAAACCTGAATCTGAAATGTATGGTTTGGGTTGGCTGAGGAAGTCCACGCACTGGAATGGAAAGCAGGAAGAACAGATAAAATACAGAAACACAAATTAAAAACAATGCAGAAAAAGAAGAAAGCAGAGTAAAAACTCTTTAAATAATCTTGCAGTTACAGCAGAAAATTCTAGGCTCAATAATGACATTTTAAATCTACACAAATTGCTTATCCATAATTCATTCAAAATTTGCATGAATATATTTAATGCACTTAGTTAATCTGAAGTAATAAGTTATACATGTACTGAAAATCAGATGAAAGAATTCTGTACTTTATTCCATCTAACTCCTTTCATACAGCTCTTAAATATAACCCTTACTAGATTATGATTAAATTCTTTCTGGGAGAACATACAAAATGTTTATTTTTCACATCTACCTTTCCTGGCCTCTATACTGACAATTACTCTTAACTCTCTTCATTCATGGATTTACAAAAAAATATATATTTATATTTTTTTCACAGAAGATCTAAATTTGACAGACTGTAACTGTGACAGCAATTTGCCCAATCACATTTGATGCTGTGAAGACCAGAACACCATGAGTTCTGTCCTCACACCAGCTGGTTGTATTAATTTTCCAGTACTGAAAGAGGGTGCCGCACTAATGACTGTGCCGTTCTTTGGGTAAAAAGAGAAAACTAACGCTCCATCTGCTTGAGATGAAAGGAGTTTTGGTAGATGTTAAACATCACATAGGACTCATCCAAAACAAGTAGGAGTGTGGTTACTGAAATAAAACAAAAATCATAGTAATAATCAAACAGAACTCAACAAAATAGTATTACAAACACCACAGGTGCAATTTCATTAGAAACAATACAATTTTTCCATATTGTTATATCTCATAATGTCCGTATTTTCAGATATGCCTTGTTCATCACCTTCAACAACCCTCTTTGGACAAACAGACAGACTAAATCTTTGTCTGTCTCTGACTTAAAACTCATACCACTACAATTGTTTCCCTTATCCAGTCAAATGAGGGTTATTTATTCAAACCATGTTGTTGTGGCTCTTCAGTTCTAGTCCAGTTCTTCATAAGATCAGTCTTTTGCTACCTGTTTTGTATTTCATATTCGGTTTCAGTGTTTAGGTTTCTAATGACATACTTCCCATATAAATTCCCATTCTTCTAAATATTGTCTTTTACCATTTATTATGCTTTATTAAGCTTTTTTCCCAGTATGAAAATGCACAGTAACAGACAAAATAACAAATAAATAGGTGCAATCAGATCCCATCACAGTGAAATTAGGCAGTCAGTGAATATGAATGACACAGGTAAATACTAGTAATAGGACAGAACATCATAGGTTCATAGGTTCATAGGTAGGTACTAGGCTATTGGCTCTGGGGCCTATATAAGCCTAGCCAAAAGAGTTCCCTGCCTTTCGCCACCCAAGAAAGTTCTTTTCCTGTGCTCCTGTCTAGCAGAGCCACAGAAGTGATCCCTGGGGTGAATTTCCTATTTCCCATCCAATTGTCCGGATTTTTTTTGAAGAGGGCTAATGAGGAGCTTTGCTTGACATGAATGGGTAGTCTGTTCCAGAGCATGGGAAGTTTGTGGGACAGGAATCTATCCCTCCAGCATGTTCTGTTTATTGTGGTGGCAAGGTTTAGGTCCCTGGAGCATGGGGCTCGGAGGGATTGGGGTTTCTTTAAGTGTAGCATGTCCAACAGATCTGGGTTTGGCATGGCTTTATATGTTAGGCAGAGGTCACCTCTGAGTAGGCGATAAGCAACGGAGTAGAGCTGGAGTTTTTTGAGACAGTCTGCGTATGGCATCTGTTTGAGGCCAGTAATCCTCTTAGTGAAGTATTTCTGTGGATTTCTAGTTGTTGTAGATATCTTGCGAGGTACATGCCAAATGGGCCATTGTACTCTATAATGGGTCTGATGAGGGATGAGTAGAGAGGAACAATGACCTCTTTTTTTCTGGAGGTGAACCCATTTGTGATGAGGTGTGCCACGTAAAAGGATTTCCTGACTACTGTGGTGATGTGATTATCAAAGGAGAGACTACTGTCCACCTGTGTCCCAAGGCCTCTTATCACACTTTCGGTGTTTAATAGGCTACCACCTATGTGGCAGTTTATGGGTACAGTTTTTTTCCCCAACGGGAATGACAATGCACTTCTTGGCAATGAACTTGAGGCCATGACTTTGACACTAAGCATCAGACTCAGTGAGGCCCATTTGTAAAATGTCCACATCATTAGGTGATTCTATTATGGCACCTAGTTTGCAGTTGTCTGCGAACTTCATTAGCCAAAGACCTGCTGTATTAGCCTGGACTACTGAGAAGTAGATGCCAAACAGGAGAAGATGCCAAACAGGAGAGGACCCAGGACTGAGCCCTGTAGTACTCCACTTGTCACTGGTCTGAAGTTGGATTTGCAGTCGGCTATTTTCACTGTGTGGGTTCTGTCAGTGAGCCAGTTGGCCGCCCATCTTGTGATGTAGGGATTTATGCCCAGTCTAGTGAGTTTATCTATAATTCCAGAGTGGAGGATGGTGTCGAAAGCCTTGGTGAGGTCAAGATAGGCTGTCTGCACCACCTTATCCTCATCCATGGCTCTAGTAACTGCTTCAAAGAAGTCATTCAGGTTTAGGAGACATGACCTACCTTTTACAAACCCAAGCTGAGTGGGGTCCAGAGTTTGGAGGTTACCTATATCCTTGTTTATAAGCTCCAAGTTGATATGTTCCATGGCCTTGCAGACCAGGCTTGTCAGGCTAATGGGGCGGTAGTTCCCAGGGACAGTGGTGGTGCCCCCTTTGTGGAGTGGGATAACCGTCGATGTGCGCCATTCAGTGGGCACAAAGCCTGAAGTGAGGCTATGAGTCAACATGGTACTTAGGTGGGGTGCCAGTTCATTCTGTAGTTCATGCAGAATGCAGCCAGGAATGTTGTCAGGTCCCATGGATGCTGTGTTTTTGGCTTTGGAGAGTGCAGTCTTTACTTCTACAGCTGTGATTACAGGGGCTTTGCATTCTTCTGGTATAGTGATGGGCCTTTAGGGGGTGAGGAGGGGTGAAGTTTGCACTGAACCTATCTGCCAGGATGTTGGCAATATCAGCTGGTTCTGTATATCTAGTGCCATTGTGCTGTAGCTCAGAGCAGATCTGAGTGTCACCATTGAGATTATTGACATAGCTGTAGAATGCTTTGTGGTTGTCTTTAGAATCAGTGGTGATTTTATTTTCATAACTAGCTTTGGTGGATTTTATGAGGGATCTCAGCTTCTTACTGAGGCTGGCCAGGGAATTCCTGCAATCAGAGGATTTTACTCTTTTTTGCAACAGCTTCTTCCTTCTGTTGTAGAGTTTGTTTATGGCAGGGGACCAACAGATTGGCTTCCTTTTTTTGGAGGATAGCGTCTGGGTTCTGTTGAGGATGGCACGATCCATGCACTCATTTATGAGCTTATACAGTTCATTTGTATAGGATTCAGCAGTCATACCTCTATTTATTTTCCATCTGTATGGGTGTTGTGAAGCTTGCCACTTCTGTCTTAAGAAGCATGAAGTTGGCTTTGTAGAAATTTTTTACGGTGGTTTCCTTAATGGGGGTGGGGGTGGGATATTGATGTCTAGGGTGATTAGCTTGTGGTCAGATCTAACTAACGAGGAGTTGACCTCTGGCATGGAACATTGATTGCCCATATTAGTAATGACCAGGTCCAGGATATTGCTGCCCCTGGTACGGGTATGGGCAATCTGATCCAGGGCATTGGAATTTATGATTTCCAGAAAGCATTGAGCAAATGAGTTGGTACATGACCCTAGTCCAGAAAGGCTCATCCAGACTCTGCTACACTTTGCTGTGAAGGAAAGGTTAGTTTGCTTTTATTTTTTGTATTACTGTATTGCCTTTCTATATTTTGAATACTGTAGTTTGTTTTCTTTACCTTGTGTTTTGCTTGCATTCTGTTTTAACAGCATATTAAAACTTCAAAAGAGACCACAGCTCTCTCTGTTCTGAGTCAGGCAGAATTTTTCCCGCCCTCTCACCCATTTAAGTTGTCTTGTTAAATACCACTGTCTTTCTAGTTGCCCGCCTCTTATGTTAATCTGACCATATATCTTATTTCTCTCTACTTTCACTGGCTTATGTGAGTAATCACAAAATCCTCATTTTTGAAATCCCACCCCTTCAATTATTTAAATTTATTGGCCATCCTACAGTATTTCATAGTACCAAAATACAAAAGTGACCACCCCTTTCAATCCATCTTGCTGTTTTAAAAATAGTAACTCTCCACTAAACCTTAACTTTTTAAACAGGTAAAACTCAAGTTACCTACTTTCACATCTAACTTCTCTAGTGCACACTGCAGAGTGCATTCTTTTCAATCTTACCTTTAAGCATCCCTGTGACTAGCACTTTCTCTAATACCTGCTGGAAAGCACTAGGAAGCCTTAAACTCATACAAACACTGAACTCTCCTTGTTAACAAGGATAAATTAATAGTAGGCACTAAACAGCCTATAATTGCAAAGTACCTTGCTAAGGAAACAGCTCCTATACTTTACAAAGAAAAAAAAAAAGCCCCAAACCAGGCATGTCCAAGGGTCAGCTTCCGGTGATTTCTCCTGTCCACCTGGTGAATCTGGGCATACTGGGGCAATGCAGCAATTGCCTCATGCACACAGACAACCCTCTCCTCCTACCACCCAACACTACAACCTGTGAGAGATGCACTTACATAGCCAAAATGGAAGCAAAGCTCTCTCCACCAAGATTGTGCTAAACAGTCAAGAGGAGAAGGTTAACACCCACACTACACCTCAAGCAGCACATAGCCCTTCTAAACCCGCACCACCAACACCCACATATAGCAACACTAAATCCACATATGCAGAGGCCCTTAACTGTAACCTGCCCAAGCAACAAAGACCTCTGAAGCTGAAACGCAAACAAACACCAATCACAACCAATGTGTCACATAGTTCACAACACCAATGTGCCACCCAGCAACAGCCCCTAAGGCAAGACAATGTACCTAACACTTTAGTCATAGGTGACTCTATAGTCCGGCACACTGATGTCCCTCTCACCAGGTTGAATAAGGAGAAAATTACAGTCAGCTGCCTGTAGAGTGCTAGAATCTGCCACATAACGCATGCACTCAAGTCACTGCACAACAAGTACAAATACGACTCTGTCATTGTCCATGTTGGAGTGAATGACTTGAGACGTACCTCCCTGGACTACATGAAAAGAGACATGGAAGAGCTCTCGGATCATGTGGCCCAGGCAGGTATGACCCTAGCCCTGAGTAGCATCCTGCCTTCGCCCAGAATGATACCACAATATAAGGATAAAAAGATTGACTTCAACAATTGGCTAAGCTTATGGTGTCATTCAAAGGGGATCCAGTATCTGTCTGCCTGGGACGACATGATTGACAGACCATGATGCTTTGCCAGAGATGGTCTGCACCTGTCGCCCCTGGGATTCGGGTTACTGGCTAAGGCTCTTGCCACCCCTATAGTGCCTTTTTAGGCAAACTTCAAAGGACAAAACCACCACCGTAACAGGTACAAGCATGCAAAATCTGAAGGTAATGCTACTCAATGCTAGAAGTCTAAAACTCAAAATGCACTCTCTCGAGGCACTCCTAAAAATGGAGAACATTGATATCTGTGCAGTAACTGAGACCTGGTTCAAGGCTCCAGAGAGCACCCCTGCAATACCAGGCTACAACTCTTACCACACTTTTCGGCCACCAAACCAGGACCGAAACACTAAAGGTGGAGGAGTGTCAATATTCACCAAGGATATTCACACCACCAGGCTAGTTGGCCAACACAATGTGTCTGAAATTCTCCAAGTGCAACTAACACTAGGTAAGACTGCAATCCAGATTGTAGCTTGCTACAGATCCCCCACCATACCCCAAGATTCTCACTACACCTTTCTAAACATACTGGAAAATATTAAGATAGAACCAAACACCCTAATACTGGGTGATTTTAACTACCCTGCCATTAACTGGGAAAACTACTCATGTCCCAACACCTTTGCGAACGGTTCTTGGAATTCATAAATTCCAACGCCCTGGATCAACTAATCCATAGTCCCACCAGGGCTCCAATATCCTAGACCTGGTCATTACCAACATGGGAAATCAATGCTCCATACCTATGGTCACCCCTCGTTAGTCAGGTCTGACCATAAGCTAATCACCCTTAACATCCACATCCCACCCCACCCCCAGTAAAGAAACCACCATAAAAACTTCTCCAAAGCCAACTTCATGCTACTCAAGTCAGAAGTGACAAACTTCATGACACCCATGCAGACGGAACTGAAAGTTCAACTGCTGAATCCTACACTAAGGCACTGTACGAGCACATCCACTCATGCATGAATCGTGCCATCCCAAATAGAACCAAAATGCTCTCATCCAAAAAAAGGAAGCCAATCTGGTGGTCCCCTGCCATAAACAAACTTTACAACAAAAGGAAGAAACTTTTGCAGAAAAGAGGAAAATCCCAGGATGCAAAAACTCCCTTACTAGCCTCAGTAAGAAACTGAGATGCCTCATAAAATCCTCCAAAGCTAGTTATGAAAATAAAATTGCCAAAGATTCCAATGACAACCACAAAGCATTCTATAACTATGTCAAGAATCTAAATGGCAATGCTCAGATCTGCTCTGTGCTAAAACAGAATGGCATTAAATATACTGATCCGAAGGATATTGCCAATATCCTGGCAGATCGATTCAGTGCCAACTTCACCCCCTCTCACTCCCTAAATGGCCCATCTCAATACCGGAAGATTGCCAAATTCCAGTAATAATGGCCACACAGGTACAAAACGCACTCTCTAAAGCCAAGAATACAGCATCCATGGGACCAGATGACATCCCGGGCTGTGTACTACATGAACTACAATATGAACTGGCACCTCACCTAAGTGTCATGTTTAATCATAGCCTCACCTCAGGTTTCGTGCCCACTGAGTGGCGCAGAGCTACAGTTATCCCAATCCACAAGGGGGGATCCACCTTGGATCCCGGAAACTACCGTCCCATCAGTCTGGCAAGCCTTATCTGCAAGGCCATGGAGCGTATTATCATGGAACTTATAAACAAAGACATTGGCAACCTTCAAACACTGGACCCCACCCAATTTGGGTTTGTGAAGGGCCAATCTTGTCTCCTGAACCTGATTGACTTCTTTGAATCAGTCTCCAGAGCCATGGACAAGGGTAAGGTGGTCCACACAGCCTATGTAGACCTTGCCAAGGCCTTTGACACCATCTCCCACTCTGGAATCATAGATAAACTTACTAAGTTGGGCATTAATCCCTATGTCACCCAATGGGTTGCTAAATGGCTTACTGATAGAGCCCACACTGTAAAAGTAGCCGACTCCAAATCCAGCTCCAGACAAGTGACAAGTGGAGTACCTCAGGGTTCAGTCCTGGGGCCGCTCTTGTTTGGCATCTACTTCTCTGAAGTACAGGTCAACACTAAGGGACTCTGGCTAACAAAGTTTGCAGATGACTGCAAACTGGGAGTCATTATTGAATCCCCAAATGATGTGGATACTCTACAAAATGGCCTTACAGAAACAGATGCTTGGTGCCAGAGCCATGGGCTCAAGCTCAATGCCAAGAAATGTATTGTTATCCCTTTGGGAAAAACATGTATCCATGAATTACCATATAGGTGGAAGTACACTAAACACAGAAAGTGTGATAAGAGACTTAGGGACACAGGTGGACAGTGGTCTCACCTTCGATAACCACATCGCCACAACAGTCAGGAAATCCTTCTATGTGGCACACCTCATCACGAAGGGCTTTTCATCCAGAAAAAGGAGGTCATTGTCCCACTGTACTCATCCCTCATTAGACCCATTATAGAATACAATGCCCCATTTGGTATGTACCTCTCAAGACATCTGCAACAACTGGAAAGGCCTCAGAAATACCTCACTAAAAGAATCACAGGCCTAAAGCAGATGCCCCACGCTGACCGCCTTAAAAAACTCCAGCTATACTCTGTCGCATATCGTCTACTCAGAGGCGATCTCTGCTTAACATACAAGGCCATGTCAAACCCAGAGCTGTTGGACATGCTACACTTAAAGAAATCCCAATCCCTCAGAGCTACATGCTCCAGGGATCTAAACCTTGTCATCACAATAAACAAAACATGCTGGAGGGATAGGTTCCTGACCCAGAGACTCCCCAGACTCTGGAATAGATTGCCCATACATGTCAAGCAGAGTGCCCTTTTGGACCTCTTCAAGAGGAACCTTGACGATTGGATGGGAGAAAGGAAATTCACCCCAGGGATCACGTCAGTCGCCCTTCTAGACAGGGGTCCAGGAAAGTAAATAATGTGGGAAGAAATAGCCAGGGAATTGTTATGGCTAGGCTTGTATAGGCCCTAGGGCTGATAGCCTAGTACCAACCTATGAACCTATGAACCTATGAGCAGTTTTCCCAGTTGAAGGTGGGGTAGTTGAAATCACCCATTATTAGGGTATTGGGCTGTACCTTAATATTACCCAGTATAGCAAGAAACATGGAGTGGGCATCCTGGGGCATGGCGGGGGATCTGTAACAAGCTCCAACTTGGATTGCAGTCTTGCCCAGTGTTAGTCGCACTTGGATAATTTTGGATGCATTATGTTGAGCAACTAGCCTGGAGGTATGGATATTCTTAATGAATATGGACACGCCTCCTCCTTTAGTGTTTCGGCCTAGGTTAGGTGGCCAAAAGGTGTGGTATGAGTTATAGCTTGGTAATGCAGGGGTGCTCTTTGGAGCCTTGAACCAGGTCTTTGTCACTGCATAGATGTTGATGTTCTCCATTTTAAGAAGTGCCTCGTGTGAGTGCATTTTGTGGTTTAGACTTCTAGCGTTGAGTAGCATTACCCACAGATTTTGCTTGCTTATACCTGCTATGGTGGTGAGTTTGTCATTTGAGCCTTGTCTAATAAAGGCACTATAGGGGTGGCGAGAGCCTTAGCCAGTATCTGGAATCCCAGGGGCGACAGGTGCAAGCCATCTCTGGCAAAGCATCATGGTCTGTCGATCATGTCATCCCAGGCAGACAGACACTGGATCCCCTTAAAATGACACTAGAAGCTTAGCCAATTGTTGAAGTCAATCATTTTGTCCTTGTATTGTGGTGTCATTCTGGGCGATGGCAGGATGTTACTCAGGACTAGGGTCATACCTGCCTGGGCTACATGATCCAAGATCACCTCCATGTCTCTTTTCATGTACTCCAGGGAGGTATGTCTAAGGTCATTCACACTAACATGGACAAAGACAGAGCCATATCAGGATACTTATAACTATACAGGACAAGCACATTGATCTAACCAATCTTTGGTGCCACAGTAAAATACATTATATATAAAATACAGATATTGTATAAACTTACACATATTAAAAATCTAATCTCCCTGACACATGCCATCTCATCATCTCCGTAGCTCCAATAAGGACAGCATGTGACAGTCTGATGCACATCCTAGATTTTGCTTGCTTATACCTGCTACGGTGGTGAGTTTGTCATATGAACCTTGCTTAAAAAAGGCACTATAAGGGTGGCAAGAGTCTTAGCCAGTATCTAAAATCCCAGGGGCGACAGGCGCAGGCCATCTCTGGCAAAGCATCGTGGTCTGTCAATCATGTCATCCCAGGCAGACAGACACTGGATCCCCTTAGAATGACACCAGAAGAGTAGCCAATTGTTGAAGTCAATCATTTTGCCCTTGTATTGTGGTATCATTCTGGGTAATGGCAGGATGCTACTCAGGGCTAGGGTCATATCTGCCTGGGCTACATGATCCGAGATCTCCTCCATGTCTCTTTTCATGTACTCAAGGGAGGTACGCCTCAGGTCATTCACATCAACATGGACAAAGACAGAGTCATATCAGGATATCTATAACTATATAGGACAAGCACATTGATCTAACCAATCTTTGGTGCCACAGTAAAATACATTATATATAAAATACAGATATTGTATAAACTTGCACATTTTAAAAATCTAATCTCCCTGACACATACCATCTCATCATCTCCGTACCTCCAATAAGGACAGCATGTGACAGTCTGATGCACATCCTAGATTTTTCCAGTAATTTATATAAGTAATAGCTGTTTGTTTTGATGATTTTATTAGTAGGATTGTGATGTCCCTGCACTAGCCCAGTAATCAAGGAGCCTCAGTCCTCACCGCTAGCACCAGTGTGGGACATACACATTGGGAGGATGACAAGTGCACACACAGTAAAGTACAATTTCCCTTAAGAGCACACAGAGATCACAGTCAGTCTTGGGCTGGTTTCTCCCACTCTCTCCAGATCCCCAATAAACTCTCCACTGGCACAGCTGTAGGGTTAAGATCTCAGCTGAGTGGTCAAGTCAAAACCTCCAGCACCCTCTCTGTCCAACTAGTGCTTCATGTCCCTGCCCATGTAGCTGACACACACACTTTAAGATATGATTTATATACAAACACACAGACACTCCTGGGGAAGGCTGGCACAGGTTTACTAGCTATGCCCCCTTCTGCCCAGACTGTAAGGTAGTACCAGCTGCCACCAACCACTCTTATCAGCTATTATAAGGCCCTTCTCAAGGTTAGTAATTCTACTGTGTAATGTTACTATTATCCAAATGGTAAGTGTAACCAAACTTTTAAGGCTATTTAGAGTGGCCTGTACAGTGTTACCAAATATATATGCAAGAGCTCTAAGAA
This sequence comes from Protopterus annectens, assembly GCF_019279795.1. Lineage (NCBI taxonomy): Eukaryota > Metazoa > Chordata > Ceratodontiformes > Protopteridae > Protopterus > Protopterus annectens. The sequence continues at coordinate 119,581,040 of NC_056751.1, read as the reverse complement.
CTTAAATATCTCTAAAGAAACCAGCCACATTTAAACGGTTTAAATATATTTAATAAAAAATAATAAAAGAACAAGACAATACTCAATAACTCAATACAGTGACAACAGAGTTCAGAATCACAGGACATATTTTAAAACAACATTGCAGGACAGTCTCACATAAATACAGAAAACATCTAGACCAATCTTACTATATTCCTATCTATCTCTAAGAGAAGTACTATGATCTAAGTCTTGCTTACAGAGTAAAGCAAATGTAGATGAGAAGTGCTGGTGAGATGGATGTGTTCAGCTCCAAGACAAGATACAAAATGGACAGACTTTTTCTAAGAGATGGTTCTTAAATTACTATCAAACATTACTGCTGGGTTATCTCGGATTACATCATTATTTGACACCTGCCTATCATTCCCAGGCTAAACAGATACCAAAAGAATTTAACATTTCTCTGTGAAAAATATTTATCTCTCAGAAGTTGGCCTGGAACTGGAAGCTGTAAAACAGTTAAATACTTTTACCTTTGAAACCTGTACTTATTTCTGTTTCCAGACAATAGAAATAACTTCTAGCTGCAGACATTCTGTCTTCTAGCTCTAGTAAACACAATTGTAAAACTCTTTACTTGTCAACTTATTTTCTTAGTGTTTTGCAAGTTAACTCTGTTCTTTTCAGTAGGGTACACTGTGGTTACATTTTTGAAGCTCAGTATAGAACATACAGTTCAACCCACACTTCTGCACCAGTGGTTTAATATTCACATAACATATAGTTTTCTTACATTTGTAAGACAAGCATACAAATCATATTACTATTCAAAAATGACATAGAATTATTTACAAAATTCCAGCTAGCTGGGCTGGCAGCCTTCACAAGGATCAGCAGATATAACACCACCTCTTAAGACATGGCATGGTAAAGCCATATACTTCACACATACTGTGGATATCTGAGCCATGATATTTACAAACACTTGGAACATAGCCTGATTGAAGTGGTTTATGTCATGATTATTTCTGCACAATGGTAACAAATGCAAAATAAAATACTCCTGCTTACAAACTTATAGGAAAAGGAGGTATTGGATTCCTTTAAGTGCCACTCCCAGAACTTCTTGAGTGACCCGATTAACCTCTTGATTAGTTTTAGTTAGACATTACTAAAGGCATCAGGTTCTTTTTCTCTGACACCATTTTGTCTCGGCATTCATTTACGTCCCAGTTCACAATTTTGTACAAATACTTTGATTCATGGTTGTCATTATGCAGCCTGTTTGCTATTCACTTTCTTTTTGACATTTTCCCTTTGTACATCTCATAATGACCATCAGTATAACATCATAGACATTCTTTTTCTTTAAGCTAAAACATTCCAGCATTATAAGGAATTATACCACACCAAAATCATAGCTATAGATTAGAAAATGTAAAAAATATGATTCTGAACAGCACACATAGTCCCATCATGCTATAATTCCTATGTGTCTTTGTTTGCTATTCCAAATGAACCTGCTGTTACTTGTTGTTTGTTCGAGTAGTAGACCTTCTTTTAGAAGTGGTGACTTTTTGATGATCTGCACTCAAATATGCAATAAAAAAACAGGGCACTACCAAAAAAACAAGCACAAGTGTTGATGCATAAAATCATGTTCCTGGAAATGCACACTAGTTGATCACTGATGTATCGTACTTGAGCCTGGTACCCAGGTTGGACATATATTGCAGAATGGTCTCATACTTTTATTTATTTATTTATTTTATTTATTTTATTTTACATTTGTTGACCGGGCTAGTCTGGCTGGATACAGGTCCATTTTCAGCAGAGGCCCGAGGAGAAAAGCTCCACTATATACTAGTAAATAATAATGATAAAAATAAACAAAAATAGCACAATAAGATAGAAATTATAAGCATGTAAAGAACTATTCCCAAGTAGCATAGTAACAGTGCAAAAGTAATATATCAAAACTAAACATAGAGTGAGGATTTCTATTTCAAAATATTTGCAAGAGTAATTAAAGAATAAATAAAGCAGTAACTCACACAAGACTCTTTTCAACTATTTACAGTATTAACAATTTTGATAAACATTTTGTGTTAGGGCACTAGTTTTAAGAAGCAGATTTCATCAGCTGGGTGATTTAGATACAAGGTGAGATGATAGGTTGCAGTAATATAAAGAGAAGTAAATTTATAGGAAAAGTAATATCCAAGTGGATGGTGGGTGAACTACAGAGGAGGGGTAATGGTAGTGATAGGGACATGAGGAAGAGTAGTGGGAAGAGCTGAAAAGAGAGATGGAAGCTGAGGTCAGTCAGGATTCGAGCAAGGGCATAGCCAGTGAGTTTTAAAATAGTTTCTTAGTTGTTTTTTGAAAAGTTGTGATGAGCCTAGAGTGGTCAGTTCTATGGGAGGTTTATTCCAGTATGAGCCAATGGTATTTGTAAACAAGGAGACCCCAGCTTTACAAAGGGTGGCCACTAGTAATTTGTTAGCTGAGCGAAGGGAAGTAAGATTCCTGTAAGGGACAACAAGGTTATTTAGTATGGGTGTATTAGAAGGGTAATGGAGAATTTTATAGGTAATAACTAATTGATGTAGGAGAATGAGATTTTGAAGTTCAAGCCAGTCAAGCTTTTTGAGATTAACACAATGATGTGTGAGAAATGGGGAACCTGTGGCAAACCTGGCAATGCTGTGGTAGGCTGTGGCAAGTTTCTGAAGGTTAGATTTTGAAAGGTTTATAAAAGATGGGGAGGCATATAATAATGTAGAGATAAGATGAGTTTGGGCTAAAGACACCCTGGTGGTTGCTGTTAGAAAGGGCTTAAGTCTATAGGGGGCGCCTATCTTTTTATTAACAGTTTTGATAGGTCGATGTGATAATCAAAGTTTAGTTGATTATCTATTGTAACACCTAGTAGTTTAGTGGAACTATCATGTGTAATGATAGTGCCATTGTCAGACACAATAGAAAAGGAAAGAGGGGCAGATTTAAGGGTTGGAGAGAAAAGTACTAATTTAGTTTTTTTGGGATTAAGGAGGAGACAGATATCTTGGAACCATTTTTCTGCTACTGTAAAGACTTTTTGGGTGGAAGAATGAAGTTCAGCTGGAGATACAGCAGAACAGATGAGAGTTGAATCGTCTGCATATTGAATACATGAGGGTGTTGGGAGTGAAATAGACAGGTTGTTTATAAATATGGAGAAGAGAAGGGGTCCTAAGATGGATCCTTGTGGGACACCAATAGTGATCGGGAGCTGAGAGGAGAGATGGCTGTCCCAAAGGACTGCTTGTTGTCTATCTTTCAGATAAGAGTCAAACCAGTGCAATGCGGAAGGTTCAAGTGAGAGAGATTTCAAAGTGTCTAGCAAAAGTTGATGGTTGACCATATCAAAGGCTTTAGAGAGGTCAAGAAACAAAGCAGAAGCGTATAGGTTGTTATTGCGATTTTTGTTAATAGAGTCTGTGAAGGAGAGAAGAGCAGTGGAAGTGCTATGGAAAGGTCTAAAGCCATGTTGGGAGTCTGAAAGTAGGCTATTATTTAACAGATGATGTAAAAGTTGTTGGTGTATACAACGCTCCATGATTTTAGATAATGGTGATAGTAAGGCTATAGGACGGAAATTAGAAAGTTCATTAGAGTTTCCTCCTTTATGCAGTGGAATGACATGGGAGACTTTTCAGAGGGAAGGGATAGTAGATTCGGTTATTGTTCTGTTAATTAAAATGGAGACTGGGTATGCTAGTTCTGCTGATGCTAGCTGCAGATATTCAGCTGGTAGTTGGTCAGCTGAAGAAGTGCATGGTTTAAGTTTTGAGAGTAACTTTTGTATATAGGTTGTGGAGACTGTACTGAATGTTAGAGTGGGGGTGTTATTTTGAGGGGAGGTGTTTTTAAGGGAACTGTGGGGAGTCATGTTCTTTGCAAGAGAGGAGACTGTTTCAGTGAAGAAGTTGTTGAATGTATTGGCTATTAAGTTGGGTGAGGTCTGTGCAAAGATAGCTGGAGTAGGTGTTTTGGTATTTCCTGGATGGAGCAGTTTATTGATTCCTGACCAGAATTTTTTGGGGTTATGATTTTGATTTTCTTGATATTGAAGGTAATAATTCTTTTTATCAAGATGGGTAAGTTTTTTTTTGGTATTTCTAAGGTGTTTGAAGTTTTGATGGTCAGTTGGGTTTTTAGTAGTTCTCCATTTTGTCCATAGTTTATTCCTTAATAGCATTGTTTGCTTGGTTTCTTTAGAAAGCCAAGGGGCAGCTTTGGAACCTGTTCTAATTAAGCGTGAGGGGGCGTGATGCTCAAGAATTTGGAGGAATGTGTTGTTGAAATGGGCCACTGCTTCCTCCAGTGGAAGGTGTTTTAGAGCTGACCAGTTACATTGTTTGAGTTCATTGAGGAAAATAGGAAGGTTAAAGTTTTTTTTGTTATGTATAGTACGATAGCTGGCCTGATTGAGATTGTTATTTGTTTGTTTACTGATATAGGTGAGAAGGTGGTCGCTGATATTGTCAGGGAGTATACCAGTTTTATAAGAGAGGGGATTAAACTTCTTTTGATTTATTTAAAAAATCCAAAATATTTTAAGGTTAGCAAAGGCCTGAGGTTCAAATTAAAGTCTCTGCTGTGTATATGAATGATTTTTTTTCAGCTGGCTTAGTTGCCGTTGCTTCCAATATGTATGATAGCCTATATATCTTGGTGGCCATTATGTTTGGTATCACTTCCACATTTTACATCATCAAAAGTATTGTATGCTATATAATATAGTACCATACTTTTAATATAAGTTGCAGAGTGTTCCAGGGTAGCATCAAAAGCATTAGTAAGATGGTTTCCATTTTCAAACATGCATTTCCATTCTATTTAGAGCTTTCTGTAGCACCCAAAGGATTACAAAAGCGCCTTCTTATATATTGGCTCATGAAAGTGGTTTCTATACCAGTACACATAACTTATACTGTGTGTCTTTGTTTCAAAACACCAGTTTTCCATTTTTTGTTCTTGCAGCAGCAAAGCATTTGAAATACTTTGCCATACATTTATCTGCACTAAGATATATATATATATATATATATATATATATATATATATATATAACTTTAATTTGCTTTAACACAACCTGCAATCACATATTCCTTCTGTTCATTCCTTTCAGTATTCATTTATGAGTTTGTGCATTGCTATTACTTCAAACACTTGTAGGTTATAAGAGCAGCTCTTATTAAGATTTCTGTTTAATAACTTTTGCAATAAATATTCAGCCACTAATACATCACTTTGATATGTGATTTAATAAGTAATGCCTTGCATGAGAACATGTAGAGTGTTACTCAAAAGTCATTCTATATGATGTTCAGGGTTGGTTTGGTAGAGAATACCACTGTGTACGTTTATAAAACTTCTGAAGGGTTTTTTCATTATGTGTACCCGCTAATGACCACCAAGCAAATACTTACCCTACCATAGTGGTCAACATATAACTTTGTTCTTACTTGCTGAATAAGTTATTCTTTTTTTCAAATCCTTTTTGATTGAAGTTTCTAGCCTTTTGCAGTGAGAGATGCTTCTGCAATGGTATGTTTTTGTTTCCAGTTTGTTGTGTATTTTCAAGATATATTCTTACTACTATCTTTATGCCCATTTAGTCATCATTTCTAAATCCTTCCTTCAACTCTTTCTCCCACCCTTTACTTCTCCCACCTTTCACTCAGTGGCTGGACTGTTGCCTTACCTGCATGCAGTACATTTATAGTTTGAAACAATTTAATGCCATTACACAGTTTGCTACATGTGGTTTAGGAATAAATATTGCTGCCATTACTGCAGGCTGTGAGTGACAATACCAGTTTAAATCACTACTGTTAGTTAAGCCCCTGAAGATATCATTATAGGCATTGGACAAGGTACAGACAGTAATCAGGGGATGAGTCTCACTATACTTCAAGACAAACACAATACTTAAATCCAGTAGCAATTGGGAAATTAATTATATATATATATATATATATATATATATATATATATATTGCCTCTAACTGAACCTAAATGCATGCTTACACTTATGAAAGCATTAATATAACTACTACACTTGTTTTCTTTTGCACATAATTGGAATATATCAGTATTGTATGCAGCCGTTATTACATTTTTAAACATTTTACCTTATTTTGCTTAGTTTTACAAGGACCCAGGTAAGAGTCCACTTTTATCTTTTGGGGTTTGTCAGTGTTAGGTGTGTGTTCTGGTGGTCTTTCAGTTAGCATATGATATGACACTAAATTGGCATACACCACATTAATTAAAAATGGTTAAAGTAAATAAATAAAAAATACATTATTTTACACAGGGAGCAAGGAGGAGTGCACCACTCATCCTCTGCTTATTACATATATCAACTACAAGATGGAAAAAAGGGAAACTCCCATTCCCACTATTTAGTAATCCCACAAAACAAATACCAGCATTCTATGACGATCGAGAATGTATGATTAAACACATGGAATCACTAGCAATACTTTTTCATTATGTGTTACTTCCATAGCCATTCAGATATAACATCACTAAAGCGAAACTATAAAAGCAATACTATTTAACTGAACTCAAAATTAATGTATTGTACACTTGCCATTGTTTCTACCATATACCAAGAACCTGTAGTGCTTTAAAATTTCTATACATTTAACATAGATTGGTATACGCTCAACACAAAGGAACCAAACAGTTGTACTTTACTGACATCTTGTGTCTCCTTTAAAAATTACAAGAGAACTTGACTTTCTAATCTGTACAGTTTATATGATGAAAATTGTGAGACATTTCCACAAGATCTACCATTACAATGCACTATTTGTTAAAGTAGGTACGTTTGGGAAAAAATAAGCTCTGCTGAAACTTAGAAGTATTTAAAGTGATACAGGCCTATGACACCTGTGTGGTCACATACTTGTATTCTACAGTTACACACAGTGTTAAACAGCCATTGTCTTTAAAGTGTGACTTCTTTAACTGCTTACTGAAGGTATAGGAATATTCTAATTAATTTATATACTCTACTCTGTACTAGTATGACTCACAAGTGAATATACATCAGTAACTTAATGTAGTCAGTCTGTATGCAAACAATTATTTCATTCTTGGTTTATCATCCTATTGCTGTATGTATTTCAATACGGGTTTTATTTGTCTTATACTGAATAGGAAATGATGATTAACTTGCAGAAGGATCACTCTCTTCAGTTTTCCTGAGAAAATCCATACGGGGTTCAGGAAACAAGATTTTATCTAATAGATGAGCCTCTGTTTCAGGACAAGCAGTGAGGCTTCCATCTTGGCCATAGAACAGTGGATCAGCTCTTTGTAATTTTATTTATTTGACTGTCAGTCTTATGATCTACTGACTCTTTAAAAGCTTGAATGATAGTGCTAAAGAGCTGCCCATCAGAAATGAATGAAGTGCTGAGAGAGACAGACATCTAACTACAGATATCTGTGTTTATCTGGACCTACCTTAGTAGATCGACATGTTAAAAGAGCGAACACGAATTAACCGACGCCAGAAGATCGCAAGTCACTTCACCGACGCCAGAAGATCGACAGTGCACAAACATGACATCGCACACACCCGACACATCATACCAACAAACAAAACAAATCCCCTATCCAAAACCCACACACACAACACAAGCACACCAAAATCCTTACAAACGAACACTAACCCATACACACACAACTATCTGCAACCCTAACCCAAACCCTTACCCTAAGGTCCGTCACTATCGCACACTCACCTAACCCGTGCCCTAACCCTAACTCACTTATCCCACCCCTACCCCTACAGACCACCAACATCGCACACTTACCTTACTTGCACCCTTACCTAACCCGCGCCTTAACCCTAACTCACTTATCCCACCCCTACCCCTACAGACCACCAACATCGCACACTTACCTTACTCGCACCCTTACCTAACCCGCGCCCTAACCCTAACTCACTTATCCCACCCCTACCCCTACAGACCACCAACATCGCACACTTACCTTACTCGCACCCTATCGTCCGTCACTACCGCATACTTACACATCCTTTCCCCATCGCAGTGTTCTCCGCGTCGGTGTCTTCCTCCGTCGGTCTTCTGCCTTGTCGATCTTCTGGCGTCGGTGAAGTGACTTGCGATCTTCTGGCGTCGGTTAATTCGTGTTCACTCTTTTAACATGTCGATCTACTAAGGTAGATCCGTTTATCTATATCTGAGTGTGTAACAATGTGATACACTCAAAACAGTAAAATTCAGAAGCTTAAGGAAAACTCCTTGATATTCACTTTAATGGAAAAAAAAATACAACCATCACACCCCCTACAAATTATACACACCAACTCCAAAATCACTTTTCAGTAGGGCAAGAGCAAAATCCCCAATCCCCAAAACTCACTGTTCATGATCTTGGACAGAAAACAAGCCTGGCACATTTGATCAGCTGTGCCATTTTATTCCTTGTAATAATTGCATAAGCCGATCACCTCAATGACAACCCTATATCTGTATCTATATCTATCTATCTATCTATCTATATATATCTATATATATATATCTATCAATATATCTATATATCTATCTATATATATATATATATATATATATATATATATATATATATATATATATATATCTATATATCTATATATCTATATGGTACTTACATATTATCGCAACTACATTTTCCGATGTGCTGGACTTTCTTCTCTTTTACTCAAACAATGACAAGGGAGTGTAATCAGGAAGGGTAGACTGTAAAAAAACTCTTCTGGGATGTTGGTGATGGCTTTTTAAAATGAGTAAGGGTTCAAATTTGAGGATTTGTGGCTAGCATGCTTGAAAGACATCAAGCATTGAATTCAGCGAGCGATCGCAGTGGCTGTCTGTATATACGTACATTGGCCTGAAAGGAGTGTGGGCAGTCATAGGGTATGATGTTAGAAACACACACACATAAACACACTCACACTTCCAACGAATTAGCTGCTTTTGAGCACACTAGCCACAAATCCTAACATGTGCAGACCCTTACTAATTTTACAACCCCACCACCAAGATCGTGTTTTAACAGTCTACCCTTCCCTATTACTTGTTTAAGAAGTTAGACTGGGTACTGCTTTGCTTTTCTTTCTTGATGCTTTCCG
>NC_056751.1:119536856-119569356 GCF_019279795.1 Protopterus annectens | reverse complement strand
AGCTTCTCCATCCACACTCTCTGTCAGTGTGGGTGTTTTGTATACACATCTCATAATTTTAAATATCCCATCTCCGTAATTGCACAATTACTAGGGCACAACTCTAATGAACTTCTACTGACATTCCTAAATGCAGTCAACCAGTTCAGGAGATGACTTCACACCCAGTCAGCTAAAAAAGTAGTCACCTACATTGTTGATTGACACCTCAGTCAATCAAAAGTCGTGCAACATAGGTATGTTGGTTTTACAGTATGGCAGACTGCTACAGTGTATCTGGGTGTACTTATTTGTATGGTTGTATTGGCCACTGCAGAGTAAAATTTGTCCTTGGACTTATTGTAAGTCTCAGTAAAGTTTTGACAAGTAAAATGTATTCAATTTTGAACTTTTAATCTCTAACCCATTGTTACTTGTCCAGTCAAAATGACCAAAAGCTCAGCTAAAGCAAGCTGATCATAAAATATGCTGCCTTAATCTAGTAATACTGCAGCTTTCAGACAAATTATAGTAACACATTATTACAAGTTTTACATGAGTTTAGCAGAAATGTAGGCTACAGAAAAAGTTTTTGACTTTGGTGTTCTTTTGTTTTAAAAATGTTATCATTTCTACATTATGCAACTTATATTTTGCTAAGACCTAAACATCAACATGTATTTCTAAAAAAATGTGTATATGGCACATATTTTGCATTACGCTAAAGTCAAGAAGCTTAATTTTTATATAAAAAAATCTTATAATTCAGAAAGGACTGTTTTTGTGGTTTCTGCTGGTCAATAATGAAAACAGAAGTGTAAAAATTAACTTTCAAAAACAGTATGTATATTCGTGTGTGTGTGTGTGTGTGTGTGTGTGTGTGTGTGTGTGTGTGTGTGTGTGTGTGTGTGTGTGTGTATATATATATATTTATTTATGGGTCTAACTTCTTTATCAAATTTACACTTAACTGAATGCCAGAATCCCAAGACAACTTCTTTGAAATACAAAATATTCAAAACCTCATATCATCGAAATTTTACATAGGGTAAAGAACCACTTGGCCACAAGGACAACATAATGCAATGGAACAAATTTAAACACACACCCCTATATGGGGGATTGCACCTCCCACCCCCCCCTAACTAAATATACCAACTTCGAGATTGCAGTACACTGGGGAAAAGGGGAAAGTTCTCCATGGTGGCCAAGTGGTCCTTTACCTTTTATGAAATTTCACTGATCCAAGGTTTTGAATATTTTGTATTTCGAAGAAGTTGTCTTGGGATGCTGGCATTATATTAAGCGTAAATTCGATAAAGGATAGTAGACCCATATATATCTATGTATATATATATATATATATATATATATATATATATATATATATATATGGGTCTACTTCTCTTTATCGAAAGTACATCACTTCGAAAAAGAGAACTAGACCCAGACTTATGTGAAAGTGCACTTAACCGAAACACTGAGGCACCAAAGCATACTACAGTGGGGAAAAGGGAATTTACCTGTTTCTCCACTGTAGTGCGATCTCAAAGTTGGTATAGTTAAGTAGGGGGTTGTGGGGGTGCAGGGGGGCTTGCCCCCCTGCAAAAACATTGTTTTGGTGTTCCTGGTTGGTTCATTGAAACGTTCTTCATGAAAGTGCACTTTTGGTTAAGTGCACATTCACGTAAGTGTGGGTCTACTGTTCTTTTTTGAAGAAGTGTTCTTTCGATGAAGTACAGTAGATCCACACACATATATATATATATATATATATATATATATATATATATATATATATATATATATATATATATATACACATACATACACACTAAGGCCAGTATTCACAGTTTGGGGCTTTCATTTCCATAGCAGTAGAACTTATCTAAACAAGCTTGTCTTGGTTTGGGTTTGTGATTGACTGTGCAGTAGTTTGATAAGAGAAGTTTTATTTGAATTTATATTTTATTTCTTACCACTGTTTTTCACTGTTGCAGGAAGGTAGTGATAGCTTGCTAACAAAAGGATTTACTTTGATTTATATTGTATTGTTTTACCTTTAATTTTCAGTGTTTGTTGGGATAGGTTTTAGACAGGTAAACTCCAGCCATTTCACAGGAGAATCCAGAGCTTATCTAAACAACCCTGTATTTGTTTTTTGATTGACTGTGTAGTATCTTGGTAAGAGAAGTTTTTATTTGCATATATATTTTATTTTTGCACACTGTATTTTCACTGTTTGTAGGAAGGAAGGGATAGCTTGTAGACAGGAAGATTTACTTATTTTGTTCTTTTACCTTTAATTTTTACTATTACATGTTAGAAAGGGATAGGTTTTAGACAGGCAAGCTTTAGCCATCCCGAGGGGCCCAGTCAGCTACAAATTCTCGCAGACTGCAGGGAAGACAATCCAGAACTTATCTAAACAATCCTGTTGAGGTTTGTGATTTAGTGATCTTTACTGGTAAAAAGAGGTACGACTGTGAGCGATAGTGAGCAGAAGCTATTGAGTGCATTCACATGTGATGTAAAGGAATTCCAGCTTTTGTGTGACTTTCACAGCTTGTATGGTCAGAGCAACAACTTTATTGTAATTCATTTAATAGTTAGTCGTATATCGTTTGTTTGACTTTTCGATTAGAAGTTGGTTTAAGTTCTCTGATTATTCTTTTCTTTTAGAATTTTTATTCGTTTGTAGCTGAACATGGATTCCTTAAATGAGTATACCATTCAGGATTTGGTAAAGCACAAATATCTTATACAATGTAGTAAATGCTATGTATATTTTAAGGTAACTCCTGACAACACTGGTGATCTGTGTTCCTCATGTCAAAAGCGGGATGAGTCGCTTACAATTATTAGTAGTAAATCTAGACTTATTGATGATTTGCACTTGTGCAATTGGTACAGCTTGGAGAACTGTCTTTACATATATTAATGACTGGACTAGTGAGACAAACAATATTAGGTAAAGAGGAAATAGAACACATTTAGGAAAGGAAGTGTCTATTGTCTGTAAAGATCACTCAACCCGTATGAAGCAATTAATGCCACAGACAACTTTGGAATTCTGGATACAATTATATAAATAGATAAAAAAGAAAGAAAGGAAGAAGTTCATAACAAATAATAAAGAAGAAAAGACACTGATAAATGTCTGTAAAGCAAAGAAAATATATACTAAAAAGGACACTGCTTTGTTATTTAACATACAGATTACAAGGATCGATAACATTTTTCTATCAGAAAACCTTCAGTCTAAAGAAAAAAAGCACTGTTTTTCTAAAAGAGAAGGTAGAAAAAAAGAGGCAAAGGGTAGGTGAAAAGCAAGAAATTAAAATTGAATGTGGAAGGACTGAAGATCATTACTGTAAGAAAAAAGAGGAGGAAGATTGCGGCTGACAAGTCAACTGGATGTGAATTGTATGCTTGCAAATGTAATAAGCAATAAAAATGGGGATTAATAAGACTAATGGTGATGAAGAGCATTCCTTTGTAACAATCGATAGAGTAGATATTACTGAATTAGAAACTGAAGAGACTTCAGATCTGGTTAGAAATTATATTCTAGCATTTGGAGATTCACTTATTATAGGAACTGATACTTAAACTTGTAAAGAAGATAATGAACATTGATTAGTGTTATGCTTGCCAGGAGCAAAAATAGAACATGTGAGACAAGCCATGGAATACCTTAATGTAAGGAGGTATGGAACTGTTTTTATTCATCTTGGTACAAATGATCTCATCCACAAGGACTCTCAGATTGTTCGTAGAGTATTTATAGCCCTGTTAGATAACGTAGCTTGTACAGGCGTTGAAATGTATTTTTCACAAATCATGTGTAGAAAGGAGAGTCATATCACCATGAACAAAAATATTTTTTGGGTAAATACCTACATGACAAAATGTCCCGTTTTAAAAATAGAAATGTGTAGAGCACCCAAGCCCAAGTTTGGGCACATGTGTTCAGACAGGATGGTGTGCACTTGTCAAGATCAGGAAAGAGAGATTTTGCAGCCAATATTTTTGCAGTATTTAACAAACACAGAGCAGAATATTTGCCAGGTCAAAAATGTAGCAATTCAGGGATAACATTTGATGCATTTCTGATTGTTGTTAATGCTAGGAGCATTAATAATTATTTTTTTAGTGGAAAATTGTTATGTTCCCACATGATTGATATGGTTAATGTTTCTGAAACATGGTTAAAGAACTCAATTCTATCAGGGTATATGTTTTTTTACTGTAACAAACATTCTAATAAAAAATATGAGGTGGAGGTGTTTTATTAGGGATTAAAGATAGTCATGAGACCTGCGGTTATTACATGTTCAGTGATAAGACCAACACTATAGACTGTGTATCTGATAATAAAGACAAATAAACAGAAAGAAAACCACTCTGTAGCCAATAATCTTACGACCTCAAATAAACGTGTTTAATAAAAGTCACAAGTTCACAAAACTCAAAGCCACAAAATACTCCAAGTAAGGTCAAGCGCTTTCGTCATAAGACTTCATCAGAACTTATCAAAACAGAATAATAAAGACAACCCTGGAACATATAACAATTGCTGGAGTGTACAGACTAGCAAAGTTAATTGCTGGTGACCTAGAGGAATTCATGCATTTCTTGCATGAAACACAAGAAAGAATAAAATAGTGGCTGGGGACTTAAATCTATCAGAAATAGACTGGAATACTATAGATTCAACAACATTAGTAAGGAAATTATTTACAACATGGACAACAACTGCTTCAGATTATAAAAAAAAAAAAAAACTACCAAGAAACAGAAGATACTAGACATTGTATTTCTAAAGAAATTACTGTTACTTCATGTCAAGTTTTACCACCATTGATGTGCAGCGATCATGGGATTATAAAGGTTAATTTGTTGCTAGATAATTCTGCTAAACTGAAATCTAAACCAATGCTTAGAAGATTAATAACAGATTTTATGGTAGCAAAATAGTCACTATGTAAAAGTAACTGGAGTGATGGGATCAGTGGAAAACTGCAGAATGAATTTGGAAAGTTTTGAAAGTGAAAGTGTTTGAATACAAACAAATAAAAAAAATTTATCAGCTCACAGATAACTAGCAGCAGAAGGCAACCAATCTTCCTGTAAAAATCCAGTCTCAGAAACAAATATATTTGTAAAAAATAGTACTTTAATCCACACGAGGTAAGCGCTTTCACATAAGCTTCTTCAGACCATATAATTCCTTAAAGTTTCAATCAGTAACTTAAATAGTAACAGTTGAGATTCAAATCTCAATTGCTATTAAAGAGACATCATTACTTTTTCTTAAAGGGCTCTTGTAGTTCACATAATAAGCAGCATTAACCCCAACTTTTCTGATTTTAAAAACATATTACCAAATATTATTTATAAAAGTAATATATACTTCATAAAAACTATATTATAAAAACTTTATTACTAAATAAAATATATATATTTTAACTACTAAAATTATATTATATTAGTTTAACTTCGAGTTGAATATATATGTTGTTATATACAACTATAACACAACATATTAAACATTCCAATTGAATATATCCATCATTACTTAATATAAATCATACCATAAAGTAAATAATGAATAATGACATTTATTATTTCACAATACTTTGTTTAGCTTTCAGTAATGGTTTTAAAGATGCTTTTTTTGTTAAGCCCAGAACCTCGATCTGCTCTTAAACGAAGTATCCACTGGGCTTCCTTATTCTCTGTTGCATTTCTAACGTTACCTTCCCTAATGGTAGGATGAAAAATATCTATAGCCATAAATTTAAAATAATGATCTCTTCCTTTGTGTTGTACATGTTTAGCTAGAGCATTTTTATCATAATTAATCCTAATAGCATATAAATGCTCCCTTATTCTATTTCTAAACTGCCTATCAGTTTTGCCAACATAAAATGATTGGCAAACTTGGCAGACTGCAAGATATACCACATGCATCGTGCTGCATTCTGCTGAAACTCTAAATTGATAAAGCTTGCCACTATCCGGATGTACAAATTTATCTGACTCCAATATGTTAGTACAATAGTTACATTTTCCACAATGGGTAGTACCAGATTGGTTATATAAAACCTTTTTATCTGTGTTATAACAAAGTAGTCTTCTCAGGTTATATCTATTTTTAAAATGGTACCTAGGTCTTTCTCCCACAATATCTCTAATTTGGAGATCTGTAGTAAGTATCTTCCAATGTTGCTGAATGATATTCATAATTTCATTATTATCCCTGGTATAATATATAGGCATACATAGACCTAGATTATCTATAATATTATGGTCATGTAATTCTACATTACTTGAATAATATGGGGCTGCTCTTGTTGCTCTAAGTGAATTAATATCATATAAACCTTGTTCTATTTCTTCTAAATCATATCCACGGACACTTAGCCTTTCCTTAAACTTGTCTATTTCTCGTTCATACCCTTCAGTTGTGGCATTCAACCTAGATATTCTCATGCCTTGTCCTTTAATTACGTTCTTGAAAATATATTATATAATAGGAAATCATATTATAGATACATAATTTATTGAAAGAGAAAGCCATGCAAATTGATAAACTGTGTGTAGATTCTAAAAGTTATTCTCAGGCAAAATAGATTTTAAATATATTTACAAAATCTCATGCAAAACAGTTTGGCTCCACAAAGGGGTTATAAGTTGTCCTAGTGACATTCAAGTAACCTCAGATACTGAAATGAAATTAGATTAGATTGAAAAAGAACTATGCAAACTAGATCCAGACAAAGCACTGGGTAGAGACAGAATTAGTACTAATGACTTCAGAACACTTCAGCAAGAACTTACACCATCATTATAGTTGCCATTTACTAGGTCATGCAAATATGGGGAGATTTCTCAAGATTAGAGACATGCACTTATTAAACCTGTCTTTAAGGGAAAGGGGAATAAGACAAACCCAGAATCATACAGACCAGTAGTGGAAAAATAATGGAGTAGGTAATATTGGATGTCAGAACTGGAAAGGTTGAGATATGAAACCATATAGCAGCATGCATATAGTGAAAATAGATCTATTACCACCTGTAAGATGACATGATATTCTATAACAATATAGTAGCAAATATGAATGAAAAATTGTGCTGTGATGTAATTTATATAGATTTAACTTCAGCATTTGACAGGGACATACAAAAAACACTGATCAATAAGTTAGAGCAACAAGGTATTGATCTATTCCTGATAAGATGGATAGCTGCATGGCTTACAAATAGGACATGGCAAGTATCACACAGCAACTGGACAGCTGACATTTTTGGTTACAGTCAATGTGCCCCACAGGGCTGTGTCCTAGGCCCATACTTGTGTAGACTGTATCTTTCAGATCTATCGTTTTCATCTGAGGTGCTCTACAGTCTATATGCAGATAACTTGAAATTGGTAAACTGATTATGTGTTACAGCGCATGTCAGCAAAAATTTTGACTAAATTGATCATTTGGTCACGGGAGAATAGTATGCCGATAAATACGTATAAAACTAAGCATATGAGATTTGGAAGACATAAACTGAAAGGTGAATATTTAATACAGAACACAGTGATTGAGACTATAGATTCATTTAAGGACCTTGGTATATGGGTAGAGCCAGCTTTGCATTTTTTCTAATCATATCAGCCAAATGGTTAATGATATTAATAGAACTATAGGTTGTATAAAAAGATTTATAAAGTCTTGGAAATCAGAAATGATGAAGTCATTGTTTCTTAGTTACATTAGACCCAGATGTCAGTGAGAATAACAGTACAGAAACCTTATAAGAAAACAAGCATGAAAAAACTGGAAAGAGTACAGCAGAAATATATCAAGGGCATGCACGGGTGTGAAAATTTAAATTATTATGAAAGACTAAAATATCTGAGTTTGTACAGTGTCTCACATAGATATTTACTACACCAGAAGCTAAGTCATTTATTAAGGTGAATCATATTTTGTTGGTGTTGTGGTATCATTCTTGGTGAGGGTAATATGCTGCTCAGTACTAAACTGTGATAAATGAAGGTGTCTAACAGTTATCATGCATTCGGCAAATGGATTTCATGGAGACAAGACTGAAACAAGACGGCAAGATAGCATAAAATATTTAGAAATTTGATTAGGAGGAACTGTGCAAAGTTCTATGAAAACAGCATATAAGAAAGGATTAAGTAAAATCAAAAGGGTTTTAGAGAAATGAAAAATTTTAGGGTTGGAGCTAAAGCAAATAGTTCAAGTGTTGCAGTGTTTTTATAACTGCAGTTGTGTGCAGGGCAAGCCTTTTTGATGGGTAACTAGCGGACAATATCTTTAAGCAGGAAATGATAACTTTTATAAGAGGTGAATAAGGCACATGTAGTAAGGGAACTGAAGGTCATGCCCAACGAATGGGGTTGATTAGAAGTATCATACCTGAAGGAATATCTGAGAGTGGCACAATTATCATCATCATCCACTCTGTCCCATCTTTAATCCTCATTCGCCATCTCTTCCCTTAGCAACACTACTATCTCAACCGAACCCCACACGAAGCTCCTTGGAGTAATTATCAACAGCCAATTTAAATCTGACCTCCATGTAAACCACTGTATCAAAAAACACACCAAAAGCTCAGCCTACTGTATAGAAACAAAAGGTTCCTTACTCCCATCTCCAGAATCTCACTTGCCCAGGTTTACCTTCTCCCTAACCTCTTCTATAGCTCTCAAATCTTAACTAACCTACAGTCCACTCTACTATCCAAACTTGAAACCACCTACAACAAAGTAACTAGATTTGCAGCTAATCTGCCACCAAAACCTCACCGCTGTTGTGCTCTCCAAACACTCTTATTCACTCAACTTCTCATTCATTCACACTATCCTTCTCCTGCCCCAGCATATCCTATCTTGTCTCCCTATATAATTCACCACACTCCCTTAGAAGCTCAGACCAATGTTTATTACAGATTCATAAACCTAAAAAATCAGTTGGACAAAAGCTTTCCATGGCCCTCAGAAATATTTCCCATCCTCATAACTTCAAGATAACTCTCAGAAATTACCTATATAGCACCTGGTCCTGTCACTGCAATCATCCCACTTGAAATTCTTCCCTCTCTCCCCCTCTAATATATTTCTTCCATCCCTATTTTTCCTTCCAGTTTGTTCCTATCCTACAATTATGTGATCTATCCTAATCTCTAATCTATTAACAATTTTTTCTGCATCTTTTTTGTCACTTTGTTCTTTCCATCCTCCTCTATACTTACTACTTGGTTTAAAGGCCTCATGTGGTGAAATCTATTACTAGCACAATAATAGACAACTGCATATCCTTCCATTGCATAAACTTCAATTGTGTTTGTTGTATTTTACATAACCCCTATGATTTTTTTTTTACTTGGATAATTTGTACTGTGAATGCTTTATTTGCATAACTTGTACTGTGGAGCTTTCCCCCAGGCCTCTTCTGAAAAAGGGAGCAAGCTCAGTTGGGCTATCCTGGCCAACAAATGTCAAATAAATAAATCATTAAATAAATATTTGCGACAGGTCTTGATGGTAGTGTGTGGTTGACCTGGAAAGAAATAGCATGGCAAATGAGTGGACACAGATTTCATGAAGGTGTTATTGGACAGAGAAAGCAAAAGAGAAGGGACAGCCTATGCTGAAGGTTTTTTTAGAAACTGCTAGAACAGATGTTCAGGAGAAATATCTTGCAAGGTTGGGTTACAGAAATGTTGATGCTTGGTGGACCTTGGAAAGAATATGAGCATAAGATTTGTATTGATTATGAAGTTATCAAAAAGAAAGAGACCAGGCTGTTGAATGAGCATAGATAATACTTGATGCCTTTAATGTTACCTGTGGGCTTTGTGGTGTGGAGCATGGCCTACTGTCTCTGGACATCACACAAATTCATTCATTTTTTAAGAAATGTTTCTTAGCTAGAGAATTACTTGTTTGCTGTATGTTCTTTGTTTAGTGACAGCATACCTCCATGCTGATGCTGACTCATTATCTGGCAGTTGTTCAGGCAGGGCTGCAAGCAGCAATAGAAAGAATGTTTACTGCAGTATGTACAGGTACAATGTTTCCACCTAAGACATTATGATGAGTTCATAGTGATCTAAAATGAATTTATCTCACTAAAAGAATCACAGGCCTAAAGCAGACACCTATTCTCTGTCACATGTCATCTACTCAGAGGTGATCTCTGCTTAACATACAAGGCCATGCCAAACTCAGAGCTGTTGGACATGCTGCACTTAAAGAAATCCCAATCCCTCACAGACACATGCTCCAAGGATCTAAACCTTGTCATCACAATGAACAAAACATGCTGGAGGGATAGGTTCTTGACCCAGAGACTCCCCAAACTCTGGAATAGACTGTCCATACATGTCAAACAGAGCACCTCTTTGGCCCTCTTCAAAAGGAACCTTGATGATTAGATGGGAGATATGAAATTCACCCCGGGGATCACATCAGTCTCCCTGCTAGACAGGGGTCCAGGGAAGTAAATACTGTGGGAAGAAATAGCCAGAGAATTGTTATGGCTAGGCTTGCATAGGGTCTATATTAAAATCATGAAAGCTGAAATCCACGAATGTAATTACATCGACACATAAACGTTGATCTACAAAAACAGCGAACTACGGAAACGTCAAAAGTCAGAATGCCGAACGAATTTCTTTGGCCAGCAGGTTGATCATGGGGATGAGGAAATATATCCTTTTCCCCACTGTAGAGTGGTCTCGGAGTTGGTATATATAAGTAGACGGGGTGTGGGGGGTGCAGGGGGGCTTGCCCCCCTGCAAAAACGTTTGGAAAAGTGTTTTACATTAGGTTCGTTTAGTTAGGTTTAACTCACCTGTATGGCGCTGTTGCTTCCGGAAATTCGTTTGACTTTTGATGTTTCCGTATTTTGCTGTTTTAGTAGATCAACATTTATGTGTCGATGTAATTGCATTTGCAGATTTCAGCTTTCGTCGTTTTAATATAGACCCCTTGTATAGGCCCTAGGGCCGATAGCCTAGTACCAACCTATGAACCTATGAACCTATAGTATTAGATTTGTTGTACATTCTGCTGTTGCTTTACTATTTTTTAGATATAACAATTTTTCTGCAAAGTGACTATTGGGTGAGCAGTCCTGCTTTCCTTTAGTGAAGACTGATTTTACCAAATGTTATAAGGTGTTCTTCATGTGCATTGTTGGCTGTTGCTGTGCAGTGCATGGTCATGTTAGACTGCAGATCTGATTAATCACTTCTGTCATGGACACAAATCCATTAGTAATAGTACTCATCACTTGTCAGTGTTGACAGCTAGTTTCACTGATAGGATTTATCCCAGTAGTATATGCATAGGCATATTCCTCTATCCCAGCCCTGCACTAACTAGACAAAACTGCTTTAAATAACAGTTTGCACAAACATAAAAATGACCCCCCCTTCTTACTTTAGCTCATTATCATCAATGTTTCTCAGGTGTTGTGAATAGCTCTGTATCGATATCCATGCTTAAAAATTGCTGATTGTGCAACTATTACTTGCTGTCCTTAATGTCATTTACAGATCTAAGGTGTCATAAGTAATGACCCCCAAGGATAGTGCAGCTGAGGGTCGGAATGATCATGAGCAAGTGCCAGCATGTGAGCTTTGTGCAGAGTTCCTGTGATGGAGTGATCTGCTGGATGCAGGGGAACCACTAGACACTGACCTGACAGTGCCACTGAATAGAAACCTTGACTGAGAGGTTCTACCATGTATTGTGAAGTCTGATGAAACCAGCCTGCCTTCTTTTGGGTTATATCACCCATACTCTTTGGAGAATCATGTGGGGTGTGCCCCACATGTACAAATAGTCACTGCCTAAGTCCAGCTTTGCTGCTTATTCCACTCTGGTAAGTCTTTACTTGTGTGCACATGAAAGTGGACGTGGATGCTGTGTGTGCCACCGTAATGTGCATTATTATCATCGTGGCATTGTCCATGGCCTCCACCATTCCCAAGTACTAATAAAATGCCTCATGTATATGAATACTCAACCCATCTATATCTGACTCTGTGGCAGTGTCTTGTGCCTGAACAATGCCTCAGCACATTTGCTGCTGTGGAGCTAAGGCCTTCTGTACATCAGCAGATAGCTGTTAAACATGCTTTTGTCTGCCACCCCTTTGCACAGGCATGACAGTTGGTAGTACTAACTCTGAAATTGTGGCAAGTTCCTCAAGGTGTTCAGGTTGTTCACAAAAGTGGTTGCTTCTGGAGCAGACCCTGTGAAGGAATAAGTGATGACATGATTACAGAATCTTTGAAAATAAAAATGATCTATCTATAAACAGATGATGACACAGTTGCAATGCAAACAGGGGGCATTTTCTTGTATGCTTGAGAATTGATGGGACACCTGTGATGAAAAATGTTATGTGTTATATGTACACAAGTTACCTGTGCAATATAACGTATGGCCATCACCTCTGCACTCACATTCCACATTGTATGACTGTGGTTGCTGCAGTGGTCTGAAAGTACTGATGTCCATATCACCCCTGAAGATGTTCGTGGCATCATCATCTGCATCATAGTCATCACCCCTTATGGTGAGAAGATACTCCTCATCAGGTGTTAATGGTTGTAGTGTGGAAATGCTCCATCAGTGCTGCTACTAACAATCTGCATTCTGCCTAGCTTTGCTCCTTGCACATTCTTCTAGGTCATTTACTTTTTTCCTACTCTGTGTCAATGTACAGTTCTTTTCCCCATCAGCGAAGTTGTCAGTCATTACTTGATTCTATGCCTTCAAATATGTTCTCACAACATCTGTATGGATGTGGTTCTCCTATGGACTAAAGTTGTCTCTGTCTCTGTGTTGTTCCCTTTCATTGTTGCATTTTGTAACCCGCAGGCAAATATTTTACCAAAATTAAACTAGTGTCCCACTAATGAATGTTTGCTTGACAGCTGTAAAGTATGTCATTCAAAATGCTGTAAGAATTTAACACACATCAAACCTTACCATTAAATATGTTTCTGCTGAACAGATCTAACTAAAGTACACCAAACCTAGAGGTTTCTTGTTAAGTTCTGATTATTCCCTCTTTTACTAATTCCTTTTACTATGTTTGCACTTTTCCTGGACTGTCAACAATGAGTGGGACTCACAACAGTTCAAAATAGCACATTGTAGTCTATTTGGATAAATAGAGTCTGATTTAGGAATGTGGCATGCCAGTAAGGCTTACCAAAGCTGTGCTGTATGAATTGCACCATTATACAAGTTTGTATTCCTTTAACAAGTGTTAAATGACTTCATCTTCTCATAGGTGAGCTGCACTGAGGGACACTGAGCAAGGGAATGTGTATGAGGTTATAGCAATTCTTAATCATAGTGCAGTGTGCTGATTATGTATGTACTGTATTACCAGTCAATACAGATTTACTGTGTCATACTAGTACTGCATCCTTAATATCCTTACAAGAGTTTACAAAACACTACCTATTCTTTACTTGAAGAGGAGAAAATAAAATTGAACAAAGTTAAATAATGTACTACTCTAAATTCTGTTAGAATTTCTGCTGCATGAAAACTCAGCATGCATTAAAAACATTCACCTCGTGGCAACACAACTATTGTGATTAAAAAATGTTAAAGCAAATAATTTTGATGTATGTGCCTACAAACACCCCCTCCACCTCAAAAAATAAAAGTTAAGGCAACAAACTTGCCCAGGTATTACACTGCAGGAAGTGTGTCATTTATATAACAAATGAAACAATGACACTGAAAACAAAAGGTAGAAGTCCATGTGGCTGCTGCAGTCAGGTGGATAAACCAACCTTTACATGGCTATCACTTCCATAGGTGAATGGGTTGAACATGGTGGTGTCACATTTCAAGGTGTGTTTCACATCCTTTTATCCCCTGGATCAGGCTTACATACTTCAATCTTGTTTTGGGACTTTGCAAGGATGATTTCTGTTAAAGCACAGGGATGAGCCTCAAGCTGGTCAGATAAAGAAAAATAAAACCAAAGCAGCACTGGATGAAGAGCCTCTTAAGAACACAAAAATCCAATGTTTAACAACAGAAGAGGCTACACCACGACAGCTTAAAACTGAAACTCTGTTTTATTCCACTGCAGTTAAAAAGTAAGCGCTTTCACGTTGCTAGAACGCTTCTTCAGACTTCAATGACTGTTTTAACAAAAACTAAATGCTTTATACCATTTCATGAACACACCTATCAATTAAATAATTGTAAATTTAAAGACATAGACTTGATTAAAGCAAGACTAATGCATGTATATAATAAAATATCTATACGTACATAAATATAAAAACTATAAAAAAAAAAATATATATATATATATATATATATATATATATATATATATATATATATACATACATATATATGTCTTTAAATTTACAATTAGTTAATTGATAGGTGTGTTCATGAAATGGTATAAAGCATTTAGTTTTTGTTAAAGCAGTCATTGAAGTCTGAAGAAGCGTTCTAGCAACGTGAAAGCGCTTACTTTTTAACTGCAGTGGAATAAAACAGAGTTTAAGTTTTAAGCTGTCGTGGTGTAGCCTCTTCTGTTGTTAAACATTGGTCAGATAAAGAGAC
Source organism: Protopterus annectens (assembly GCF_019279795.1). Taxonomy (NCBI): domain Eukaryota; kingdom Metazoa; phylum Chordata; order Ceratodontiformes; family Protopteridae; genus Protopterus; species Protopterus annectens. The sequence goes on along the minus strand of NC_056751.1, from coordinate 119,554,725 downwards.
CAAGGTCAGCCTCCTCCTCTACTGGCTGCAGGAGTCATACCAGCAAATATTGGAGCAGGTAATGGCTAGATCAGAGTGGAAAACATTGACATATGACGGTAGATGGGGACAGTCTTTCTCCCTTGACAGGGATTCCCTGCTCTGGGCAACAGTGGAGGCATAAGTAAGATGATTTGTAGAGCCAGAGGGGGGAAAGGTGGCTGGGTGGGTTTCAGAGTTATTACGTCCTTATACAGAAAACTTTTCAGAAAAATGTATGTCTTCAGTTTAGTAGCTGTCATCCTTTATATTAAATTTCCAACATTCGTAGATGTATTTTTGAGTATCAAAAGAAGTTGTTCTTTGTATAGCAATTTCAGTTAACTGTCATATAAACTGGCACATTGATTTATGTATAGCAGTTCTCATGGGCAGATTATTACACACACTTAACACATTTCTCAGAAAAGCTCACAGAATGATGTATTGCTTAATAAGGAACTGACATTTGACTCAAATTTTCCTTTGGGTTCTTCACCACTTTGTAACCAACAGGTAGAAAATCCAGAACACTGGTCATCCATGAACACTGGTATATATTATAGTCAGACAGAAGAATCAACATTTTCCTATCTATAAACCTTAGTAAGAATGCACAGGTTGGCTTTGCCCACCAGAAATACATAACTCACATGTGGTAATCCTAACTCTGGCACAGCCACTAACCACAACCCTACACATCACCCTACACACACACACACACACACACACACACACACACACACACACACACACACACACACACACACACACACACACTCATACAAGCACATGCAAACACAAACATACACCATCATACAGACAAAATATTTAAACTTTCACCATATCCAACTATTATTCCAACCCTAATATGGACTTTCTCACAAGCACTCACATCTCTCAACAAACACAACAATGCAAAAAACACTAAAGCTATCGATTTCCCTACCTCTAATCAAACTCTAACCAGCAAACACTCACAGCACAGTCTTCTCTTATTGGTTGGTAATGCCAACATTTTCTGAAATCTTCACCACTAAAACAAAGTCCCACTTAACCTTTATACAAGCACATTAAAACTTTATAAGAATGAGTGACTTTCTTTGATTAATAGTTTAAATACATTCCAGATAAAATCATGTGTTAAAAGAAACCAATCAAACCTTGTGCAGAGTTTTGATAAGTTGATTTGAACATTGTGTTGTGAAAGCAGTGAAACATGGGCTCCTGTTAATTATGTTTCATTGAAGTTTTTATACTTACATTTTTTAAGCCTATGGGAACAAGCTACTTCAAGCTTAATCTGCTAATCCAATTTTTTGAATTTGAAAAGAAAATTTCAATGTCCCCTATCATTCTTTACTCATTTTCATACTCATCCTATCCTTCTGATACAACCTTTATCCTGGTAGAACAATATCTATTTTTTTATTCCTGTTTGCTGTACGTCTGCAGTACCCACTGTGATAGTGTGCTGTAGTGCCAGCTATGACAGGAGAACTAGGACAGTGGATATGCAACATATGCCAGCATAGCTAGCTGGAGTTTTGTAAAAATTATATGTCATTTATATATCAAACCGATTTGTACGGGAGATTGTGTTGAAAATGTATTTGTAAAGCTAATTGTGTTAAAAATGTACCAGCAGTAGGTCCTGCTGGACAGAAAACAAATACCCCTTATTTATTTATTTATTTATTTTCAGTTTGATTACCGGGGAAGTCCACTGGGCCTGAAAGTGCCCATTTTCAGTGGAGGCCCGGGGAGAAAAGCTCCATAAGCAATACAATAAGGGTTACATAATTTTAAAGGTATAATACATGTACAAAAATTCATACAGTAAGGAAATGCAAATGCATAAAATGTACATCATACAACACAGCTAACAGATATTAGAGAACACAGTTTACAGGTGTTTCCCTTCAGAGCAGCATGATCAACTGTCTTTAAAATAAGAGATCTAAGGTTCTTGTGTTATTATACTAGTGGAGGGCAGTTTGCATACAGTTGTTCTATTTAAGAAGGTAAATACTTGCTGTGCAGTCAATAGAAATACTTTGATAGTTACAATATATACATACTTGGAATCAGGTGAGAGATTGCTTAATCAGTGACTGACAGCTTAAGTCTGTTGTAGGAGAATAGAAATATAAGTTAGAGGGAAGAGAGGAGCAAGGAGTATGAAGAACTCATTGGGGAATTCCCTTGAATTTAGGTAGGGTGTAAGCAGGAACATTTCCATTTGGATGACAGGTATGAGAAAAGTTGGGTCTTGAAGGTTTCTGAGTTTGGTATAGTCCTAAGTGAAGGAGGGAGAGAGTTCCATTTCTTGCCTAGAGATCAAGAGAGTACAAGCTGGCTAGCAGGTCATTTGGGTTTGTGGATAGAAATTAAATGTTGGTGTTTGGATCTCAGAGATCTATTTGGGATGTATGGGGAAAGGATGTTTGTTAAGGCTGAGCATTTATCTGGGTAAAATATTAATTTGTGAGTGGTGGTTAGTTGTAGGTAGTCTAGGTGGTTAGAGAGTTCTAGCCAGTTCAGAGATTGTAGGGTAAGGCAGTGATGAGTGGAGGTTTTGGATTTAGTTGCAAATTTAGAGATCTTATTATAGCAATTTTCAAGTTTGGAGGCATTGGAAGAAATCAGATTAGTTTGAAGAGGGGCTCCATATAGTAAAGATGGTAGAAGGTAGGTAGTTGCCAAGGTATGCCTAGTGGAGTTGGAGAGAAAGAGGTTATTCCTAAAGAGCATACCTAATTTTTGGTGGGTTTTCTTTATGTTTTGTTGAATGTGGATATCGAATTTAAGGTGTTCGTCTATGGTAATGCCAAGAAGTTTTGCAAAAGGGACCACTTCTATAGCAAAGTTGGTTTGGCTAAGGACTTTGAAAGCATTTTTGTCATAAGAGAAAGCCCTGGAGGGAGGGAAAAGTAGTATTTTTGATTTATTTGAGTTGAGAGAGCGATGGTTTTGGTGCATCCAGTTCTCAGTGGTAGAAAATTATTTATTTCATTTTATTTTACATTTGTTAACTGGGGGTGTCTGACTGAGCCAAAAAGGCCCTTTTTCAGCAGAGGCCCAGGGACAAAAGCTCCACAAAGAAAAATTACAGACACATTTAGTTATTTAGACATGATCAGTATACAGACAAATTACAAGAGACATGTTTTTACAGTGGTATGCGGCACATAAACAGTTACAGTGGAGAGAACAAACAAAAAAATATTAATTTTAAAAATTTTATTATTTTATTTATTTATTTTATTTTATTTTACATTTGTTGACCGGGATAGTCCGACTGGATACATGTCCATTTTCAGCGGAGTCCCGGGGAGAAAAGCTCCAACAGGTTTAAAATGACATATAATAAAAGACAGAAGACAGCAAGCCAAAGGACAGGAAACATGTACATAGAGAGATAACAGTGCAGCAATAGAAGTTACATTTGATTACTTTCATTATATACAGGTTAGTAGACCCTTAGTCGACTAAATCCTTCCTAGTCAAAAATTGCCCATATCTGTGCAGAATTTCTCATGGTAATCTTAGTCCGGGTTCATACAAGGACATATCCAATGTGATTTAAGGTGGATTTCTAGCCCTTTTTTGAATAGAGCTAGTGATGGTGAAAACGTTAATTTATTTGGGAGAGAGTTCCACACCTTTCCGATGACATTAGAGTACAGTCTGTCCCCACCTATGTTGTGGGCCTTGCTTGTTTGTATTAGGAGTTTGTCAGATGAGCGTAGAGAACTAAGGTTGGTGTAGGGGGTTAGTATGTTTTTTAGAGCAGGAGTGTTCTCTGGGTGTTTTAGGATTTTAAAGGCTTCTGCAAGTTGATATTTCTGGAGAAGATTCGGGAGTTCTAGCCAGTCAAGTTTTTTTAGGTTAATACAATGGTGTGTTCTGTAGGGCAGGGCAGTGATGAATCTGGCAATGTGGTTATAACAAGTGGAGAGACGATTTAGGTCTGATTTATTAAGGTTAGAGAGGATGGGGGAGGCATATAGTAGTGTGGATAGAAGGTGTGACCGGGCAGTGGCTAGTCTAGCTGCTGGAGTTAGGAAGGTTTTTAATCTATATAAAGACCCTAGTTTTTTGTTTACTGTCTTAATAGTTTGGTTAATGTGGGTGTCAAATCGGAGTTTATTATCTATAATTACTCCTAGTAGTTTAGTATTTGTGGTAGGAGAGATAGTAGTTCCGTTATTGGATTGGATAGTAAATTGAGTGATAGGTGTAGGGTTAGTTGGATGAAAGAGGAGTAGTTGGGTTTTTTTTGGGTTTAATATGAGGTGATGGTCTGTTAGCCAATTTTCAACTATGGTAAAGCAGTGTTGGGTGGCTTTTAGAAGGTTGTCCAGTGTGGGATTGGAACAGATGATAGTAGAGTCATCTGCATATTGGATGCAGGTGGCTTCGGGGATGGCTGAGTGCAGGTCATTTATGAATATTGAGAAGAGAAGAGGTCCTAATATGGACCCTTGAGGTACGCCAATGCTGTTTGGTAGTAGGGATGAGAGCTTGTTCTGCCATATAACTGCTTGTTGTCTGCCTACTAGGTAGTCCTGAAACCAGTTTAGGACATGGGTGTCTAGGTGAAAGGTTTCTAGGGTTGTGAGAAGGATCTGGTGGTTTACCATGTCGAAGGCTTTTGACATATCTAGAAAGAGTGCAGAGGAGATATTTTTGTTCCGATGATGGTTAATTTTTTCAGTAAAAGAGAGAAGGGCAGTTGTCGTGCTATGGTGGGGTCTAAATCCATGCTGACATTCAGTTAATAGCTTGTTTTGGATGAGATAGGACATTAGTTGTTTATGCACACACTTTTCCATTATTTTTGCAAGTGGAGATAAGATGGCTATTGGCCTGTAGTTTGAAAGTTCAGTGGATGTTCCACCTTTATGAAGGGGTATGACATGAGATATTTTCCATATTGCTGGGATTTTGGACTCACTAATGGTTCTGTTTATTAAGATTGATATGGGGTAAGCAATTGCGTCTGCAGCAATTTGCAGGTATTCTGCTGGTAGAAGATCAGCTGAGAGGGAAGTTGGCTTTAATTTTTTTAGTCGGGTTCGAATGTAATTGGTAGATATGGGTTGTAGGTTGAATGATATTGGGGGTTTGGGTGTGGTGTTTTTAGGGGTGGTGGAGGGAGCGGGTAGCTGGCTAGCTAGTGACTGAATGGTTTCGGTGAAGAATATATTAAAGTTGTTCGCTACTTCTTCTTGGTTCTTATCAGATAGAGTTTCTGGGGTGGGTGTGGTGGATTTTCCTGGTTGGAGAAGTTTGTTCAATCCTGCCCAGAACTTTTGGGGGTTCTTTTGGTTTTGTTTTGTAAGTGGTGAAAGTAGTTTTTCTTGTCTAGAGCAGTGGCTTTTTTAGTTTCATTTCTTATTTGTTGGAAGAAGACTCGATCTAATGGTGATTTGGTGGTACGCCACTTGGTCCATGCTTTGTCCCTGCAATTAATTTTGGTTTTGGTCTCTGTGGATAGCCAGGGTGCTATGTGGGATTTGATTCTAGATTCCCTTTTTGGAGCATGAGAGTCCAGTATTGCGAGGAATGTTTCATTAAAATATGAGACTGCCTCATCTATGGGAAGTAATTTCAATTTTGACCAGTTACAGTATTTAAGTTCTGTGTTAAATTTGATTGGGTCAAAATTTTTCTTATTTCTGATCGTTCTGTACACTGGCGTCCTAGCATTGGTTGTATTATTTTTCAAAATGTATGTTAGCAAATGGTCACTAACATCATTAGGAGAGTACCGGAGTATATCTTAGGGGTCCTCCTTGACAAGCATCCAGTCAAGTATGCTTTCTTTTTGCTTATTATTGCCTAGCCTGGTGGTAGTGGATATAATCTGAGTAAACCCATAGAGATTTAAGGGGTATGATTGGACTGGGCGGAGCATTGGTTCCAGTCAATGTTGACATCTCCCAGGACAATTGTTTCTTGTGGGTAATTGTTGTCTATCCAATTTAGAATGGTTTCTAGAGTTTCAATATTGTTCCCTGGGGGTATGTAGATAACTATTAGGTTTACACTCTTTTGTTTATTTAATTTTATTATCAATGCTAATATTTCAGCGTTAGCAGTCTGTGGTGGTTGTTTGGGGTTGGTTATGATGTTTAGTGTATTTTTGTACAGGACAGCTATCCCACCTCCTTTTTCTTTATACGGTCAACTCTAAGTATGTTAAACCCAGGTGACATTATCTGATTATCTTTGGTTGATGGTTTAAGCCACGTTTCCGTTAGACACATGATGTCAGGTAGGTAGGTTTCTAGCATGGCATGAAGGTTATGTATCTTATTGTTCAGACTTCTTATGTTTAGATGACAGATAAGTAGGGAGTTGGTCGGTCTAAGGGTGAGTGGATGTTTGGTGGGCTCTATGGAGCTGGTAGGGCCAGGGTTGGGGTGGATGTCCCTGTCTTTGGTGATGTTTCTCCTCAGGTAAGCTATTAGTTTTAGGACTTTGATTAGTATCTTTAGACCTTGTTTTGTTTTCAGAGTTAATTGTTGTTGTTTAATAAGGTAAGGTTCTATGAGATTTTTTGTATTGGGGATTGTTTTGTCGTAGTAGAGTTCGACTATTGGTGGTTGGGAGTGGGCGTTTGTGTGACAATTTGGATAGTGGAGGCCTGCTAATGATAGGTGTTCATAACTTGTTAGGAGGTACAGTGTAGCAATGAATGGTAGGATGAATAGGATTATTATCCCTCTTCGCCTAGGCATGGTGATAGGGTGAGAGGGGGAGTGGTATGTGGGAGAGGAAGTATGATGGGTAGGACAGGAAGTGGGAGTGGTCAGGTAGCTATAAATCTAGAGGTAGTGGGGGCGGGTGGGATATGGGGGCAGGGTGGGGAGCGGAGCGGGGCCAGCCCACTTCACAGAGATTATAGAGCTTTAGGTGGCTTAACTTGATTGAGTTTCTTTATAAGCTTGTTTGTGTGTCTTTGTTTGTCACAGCTTTACAATTCTGCAATAATTTCAGACTTTCCTCACTCAAATTGGAGAGAAGTTACCAAAATTTGTCATATAATTGAGAGATTATTTTGGGTTGGCTGCTGTGTTAGAACCCACTAGACTAGTCAACAGATAAGCTGCTCAACAGTTAGGTTTTATTAACCTTTAGTCAGTAATTCTTGCTGGCGATGGGGTTGCGACTCTATCCAGCAGTCGCACTCTGTCAGGCCGGTTTGGCTTGGGCGGTTGGGTGCCTACCGTAATGTGGAGTTCTGGGAGGTACCTAGATAGATAATACAGTCACTACGTTAGCAGCGGTTTAGTTACATTTCAATACATATTGGCTTTCAAGAGGGACTTCAGTGCAGTAAACCATAGGCAATTTAAGGGGTACAAGTTGCTTTTACTCTATCGACACTAGTAGCGTAATGGCGTTCTACAGGTACGCTACTTAACAGACCAGATAACAACTTAATCAAGCAGTTTTCTAGAGTTAGTAACATATATTTAACAAATCAGGTTGTGAGAAAAACGCTACATTATGGCTACAGTAATTATTCCAGTAGCATTTGGTTTAGTTCCTATATGCTGGCAATATCAGTTCAAGACACATAAACAGTTAAAACGCCGTAGCTAGGTTTAGGCGCGAACAATACGACATCGCTCAATCATTCAAAGCCAGCCAAAACCTTATAGTAAATTCCAATAAGATATACATTGTTTAATTAACAGTCGCTAGTGAAATCTAACACATTTAGATACTAGTACAGCATTATTTTGAGACATACCCAGTTTTCCAATGGCCAAGTGGGTCGGGAACACAGCAGCTACTGAGTGATGGCGGAAACTGGGGGTGGATAAGTAACTTTCCTGATGTCAGAAGGGGGAGGGCAGACCGGGGCCAGCCACTTCACAGAGATTATAGAGCTTTAGGTGGCTTAACTTGATTGAGTTTCTTTATAAGCTTGTTTGTGTGTCTTTGTTTGTCACAGCTTTACAATTCTGCAATAATTTCAGACTTTCCTCACTCAAATTGGAGAGAAGTTACCAAAATTTGTCATATAATTGAGAGATTATTTTGGGTTGGCTGCTGTGTTAGAACCCACTAGACTAGTCAACAGATAAGCTGCTCAAAAGTTAGGTTTTATTAACCTTTAGTCAGTAATTCTTGCTGGCGATGGGGTTGCGACTCTATCCAGCAGTTGCACTCTGTCAGGCCGGTTTGGCTTGGGCGGTTGGGTGCCTACCGTAATGTGGAGTTCTGGGAGGTACCTAGATAGATAATACAGTCACTACGTTAGCAGCGGTTTAGTTACATTTCAATACATATTGGCTTTCAAGAGGGACTTCAGTGCAGTAAACCATAGGCAATTTAAGGGGTACAAGTTGCTTTTACTCTATCGACACTAGTAGCGTAATGGCGTTCTACAGGTACGCTACTTAATAGACCAGATAACAACTTAATCAAGCAGTTTTCTAGAGTTAGTAACATATATTTAACAAATCAGGTTGTGAGAAAAACGCTACATTATGGCTACAGTAATTATTCCAGTAGCATTTGGTTTAGTTCCTATATGCTGGCAATATCAGTTCAAGACACATAAACAGTTAAAACGCCGTAGCTAGGTTTAGGCGCGAACAATACGACATCGCTCAATCATTCAAAGCCAGCCAAAACCTTATAGTAAATTCCAATAAGATATACATTGTTTAATTAACAGTCGCTAGTGAAATCTAACACATTTAGATACTAGTACAGCATTATTTTGAGACATACCCAGTTTTCCAATGGCCAAGTGGGTCGGGAACACAGCAGCTACTGAGTGATGGCGGAAACTGGGGTGGATAAGTAACTTTCCTGATGTCAGAAGGGGGAGGGCAGACCGGGGCCAGCCACTTCACAGAGATTATAGAGCTTTAGGTGGCTTAACTTGATTGAGTTTCTTTATAAGCTTGTTTGTGTGTCTTTGTTTGTCACAGCTTTACAATTCTGCAATAATTTCAGACTTTCCTCACTCAAATTGGAGAGAAGTTACCAAAATTTGTCATATAATTGAGAGATTATTTTGGGTTGGCTGCTGTGTTAGAACCCACTAGACTAGTCAACAGATAAGCTGCTCAACAGTTAGGTTTTATTAACCTTTAGTCAGTAATTCTTGCTGGCGATGGGGTTGCGACTCTATCCAGCAGTCGCACTCTGTCAGGCCGGTTTGGCTTGGGCGGTTGGGTGCCTACCGTAATGTGGAGTTCTGGGAGGTACCTAGATAGATAATACAGTCACTACGTTAGCAGCGGTTTAGTTACATTTCAATACATATTGGCTTTCAAGAGGGACTTCAGTGCAGTAAACCATAGGCAATTTAAGGGGTACAAGTTGCTTTTACTCTATCGACACTAGTAGCGTAATGGCGTTCTACAGGTACGCTACTTAATAGACCAGATAACAACTTAATCAAGCAGTTTTCTAGAGTTAGTAACATATATTTAACAAATCAGGTTGTGAGAAAAACGCTACATTATGGCTACAGTAATTATTCCAGTAGCATTTGGTTTAGTTCCTATATGCTGGCAATATCAGTTCAAGACACATAAACAGTTAAAACCCCGTAGCTAGGTTTAGGCGCGAACAATACGACATCGCTCAATCATTCAAAGCCAGCCAAAACCTTATAGTAAATTCCAATAAGATATACATTGTTTAATTAACAGTCGCTAGTGAAATCTAACACATTTAGATACTAGTACAGCATTATTTTGAGACATACCCAGTTTTCCAATGGCCAAGTGGGTCGGGAACACAGCAGCTACTGAGTGATGGCGGAAACTGGGGTGGATAAGTAACTTTCCTGATGTCAGAAGGGGAGGGCAGACCGGGGCCAGCCACTTCACAGAGATTATAGAGCTTTAGGTGGCTTAACTTGATTGAGTTTCTTTATAAGCTTGTTTGTGTGTCTTTGTTTGTCACAGCTTTACAATTCTGCAATAATTTCAGACTTTCCTCACTCAAATTGGAGAGAAGTTACCAAAATTTGTCATATAATTGAGAGATTATTTTGGGTTGGCTGCTGTGTTAGAACCCACTAGACTAGTCAACAGATAAGCTGCTCAAAAGTTAGGTTTTATTAACCTTTAGTCAGTAATTCTTGCTGGCGATGGGGTTGCGACTCTATCCAGCAGTTGCACTCTGTCAGGCCGGTTTGGCTTGGGCGGTTGGGTGCCTACCGTAATGTGGAGTTCTGGGAGGTACCTAGATAGATAATACAGTCACTACGTTAGCAGCGGTTTAGTTACATTTCAATACATATTGGCTTTCAAGAGGGACTTCAGTGCAGTAAACCATAGGCAATTTAAGGGGTACAAGTTGCTTTTACTCTATCGACACTAGTAGCGTAATGGCGTTCTACAGGTACGCTACTTAATAGACCAGATAACAACTTAATCAAGCAGTTTTCTAGAGTTAGTAACATATATTTAACAAATCAGGTTGTGAGAAAAACGCTACATTATGGCTACAGTAATTATTCCAGTAGCATTTGGTTTAGTTCCTATATGCTGGCAATATCAGTTCAAGACACATAAACAGTTAAAACACCGTAGCTAGGTTTAGGCGCGAACAATACGACATCGCTCAATCATTCAAAGCCAGCCAAAACCTTATAGTAAATTCCAATAAGATATACATTGTTTAATTAACAGTCGCTAGTGAAATCTAACACATTTAGATACTAGTACAGCATTATTTTGAGACATACCCAGTTTTCCAATGGCCAAGTGGGTCGGGAACACAGCAGCTACTGAGTGATGGCGGAAACTGGGGGTGGATAAGTAACTTTCCTGATGTCAGAAGGGGGAGGGCAGACCGGGGCCAGCCACTTCACAGAGATTATAGAGCTTTAGGTGGCTTAACTTGATTGAGTTTCTTTATAAGCTTGTTTGTGTGTCTTTGTTTGTCACAGCTTTACAATTCTGCAATAATTTCAGACTTTCCTCACTCAAATTGGAGAGAAGTTACCAAAATTTGTCATATAATTGAGAGATTATTTTGGGTTGGCTGCTGTGTTAGAACCCACTAGACTAGTCAACAGATAAGCTGCTCAACAGTTAGGTTTTATTAACCTTTAGTCAGTAATTCTTGCTGGCGATGGGGTTGCGACTCTATCCAGCAGTCGCACTCTGTCAGGCCGGTTTGGCTTGGGCGGTTGGGTGCCTACCGTAATGTGGAGTTCTGGGAGGTACCTTTAGTCAGTAATTCTTGCTGGCGATGGGGTTGCGACTCTATCCAGCAGTCGCACTCTGTCAGGCCGGTTTGGCTTGGGCGGTTGGGTGCCTACCGTAATGTGGAGTTCTGGGAGGTACCTTCAGTCAGTAATTCTTGCTGGCGATGGGGTTGCGACTCTATCCAGCAGTCGCACTCTGTCAGGCCAGTTTGGCTTGGGCGGTTGGGTGCCTACCGTAATGTGGCGTTCTGGGAGGTACCTGATGCAGACTGGTTAGAAATTCAGGCCAGATTTTAAGGACAACCCTCCCCCTCCCCGCTTATAAAATGGTTAAGAATATATACATAAAGGTAATTAATAGATTTGTGGTGCACAGCTGAAATTTGGAACATAGGTAGAATACATACATAGTACACAGGTACAGTACATACATTGTAGATTAGCCAGTGTTTGTGAGTAAGACTGAAAACTATTATCAAGTGCTCTAGATTTAGTATGTATTTGTTATTCACTTTCACTAGCCTGAGGAGCAATCATGGCACTGCCAACGTTGCTGAGATGTTGCCTGATGAGGTCTTTAAAGGAGGCTTTGGATGATGTGTTTTGAATGCTAGTAGGGACAGAGTTCTGATTTTTAGCCACTGAACTAATATATAGTGCATCTCCAAAGCTATTGTAGCTGTTGGTGACTTCTAGTAGTAGTTTGCTTGATGATCTAAGAGGCCTTTTGGCTGAGTGATGTTGTACTAGGTTTTTGAGGGCAGGACACTTATCGGGGAGGTAATAGATAAAATGACAGAGGCAGAGCTGATTGTAGGTTAGGAGGTTGGGCAGTTCAAGCCAATGGAGCTGTCTCAAAGCAGTACAGTGATGAGTTCTATATGAGCAATTTGCAGCAAAGTGGGCAATTCTGTTATAGCAGGCTTCCATTTTGCTTAGTTCAGTTTTGTTGAGATTAGTCAGAATGGGAGATGCATAGAGTAGGGTGGATAGAAGTTGGGAGCGAGCAATGGCTGATCTTGTGTTGTTGGTAAGAAATGATTTGATACGGTAGAGTGACCCCAGTTTGGCATGTACTTTTTTAATAGTTAAGTTGAGATGACTATCAAATTTTAGGTGGGAGTCTATGGTTATTCCCAATAGCTTAGCCTGTGCCCCTGGAGCAATTGGACTAGCATTTGTGGAATAGATAGTGAATTGACTGTTAGTGTTTTTGTTAGAACTGGTTATAATCATAAGCTGAGTTTTCTTTGGATTGAGGATAAGTTGGGCTTTAGTAAGGTAGTTTTCAACGTCAGAGAATGCTAGTTGAGTTGTTTGCAGTTTGGGTTTTAGTCACTAGTTCAGGAAGGTTAGAGGCAGCACAGACTAAAGTTGAGTCATCTGCGTATTGGATAACTGCTGTGTCAGGGATGATAGTGTGAAGGTTATTAATGAAGATTTTGAAAAGCATGGGTCCGAGGATGGACCCCTGGGGAATGCCGGTGGGTGTTGGTAAGAAGGAAGAGGTAGAGTTCTTCCATCTGACAGCTTGAGATCTGTCTGATAGGTAACTGGAAAACCAGGATAATGTATTAGGGGAGAGATTAAGGTTGATGAGATGATAGAGAAGGTGTTTGTGGGAAATGTTGTCAAATGCTTTAGAGAGATCTAGGAGTACTGTGGATACTAGGAGTCCAGAATCTTGGGCTCGATTGACTGTTTCTAGGAAGGAGAGTAGGGCAGTTATGGTGCTATGGCCAGGGTGGAAGCCATGTTGGGTGGGTGTTAGGAGTTGATTTTGGGTTAAGAAAGGCATAAGTTGGTGGTGGACAAATTTTTCTAGAATTCTGGAGATTGGAGAGAGTAGGGCAATGGGGCGGAAATTGGAAATATTGGTGTTTTTGCTTCCTTTGTGAAATGGAAGAATGTAGGCTGAGTGCCAGAGTTTGGGTACATATGATTCTTTTAAGAATCTCTTTATTAAGATACTGATTGGGAGAGCAATACCATCAGCAGCACATTTGAGGAAGGTGGAGGGTATGTTGTCAGGGGCATTGGAGCATGACTTTAGTTTGGATATGACCCTTTTTATAATATTGGTTGAAACTGGTTTGAGCTGGAAATTGAGGGGACAGTTATTAGGGTTGTTGGTTGATGAAGAATGAGAGTTGTGTGGATTGTTGTTCGGGAAAGTTTTGGTTAGGTTAGCTATGGATTCTGTAAAAAATGAGTTGAAATGTAAGCTTAGTTCAATGTCAGTTATACTTGGGTCAGGGCAGGGATTATTCCTGGACCCTGGATGGAGAAGGGAATTGACTGATTTCCAGAATTGTTTAGGGTTTTTATTATTGTTGGACTGAAGCTTATTGTAGTAGTTTTTTTTTGTCCATGGTGATTAGATTTTTACATGGTTGCGGAGTTGGGTGTATTGGAGCAAAGTAGTAGGCATTTTATTCTTCTGGTAAAGCTTCCAGGATTTGTCCCTCTGGTGCATGATTTGTTTTGTTTCTTTGGACAGCCAAGGAGCAGTATTAGCTTTGACTCATTTGTTTCTTAGAGGGGCTAGGGAGTTATGAGTATTTAGGAAGACAGAGTTGAAATGTTCTACAGATTTGTCAAGGGGAAGAGTATTTAGGATTTGCCAATTCATTTGTTTAAAAATGTTTGAGAAAGTTGTGAGGTTAAAGTTGCTAAGTTTGCGAGTGGGAATGTAATGGTGTTGATATTGGGTGGAGTTAGCTGAGCGCTGAATGAAAGCAGGGAGATGGTCACTAAAGGTGTGTGGGATAGTGCCAGAGTGAATTATTTTGTTTGGACGGGTGTCTAGGATCCAGTCTATGATGGATCCTGGGGGGTTAATTTTGTTAGGATGGGTGGTTGATTGGATTACTTGGGTGAAGTTGTAGAGGTTAATGGATAGGGAGGGAGAAGGAGTGTTGATTTTATTCCAATCAATATTAACATCGCCTAGAATGTAAGTTTCATACTTTATTTCAGTTGAGGCCCAGTGAAGAATATTTTCAAGGGTAGAGATGTTGTCGCCTATGGAGATTTATAGGGAAATAATGCAGACATTCTTATGTTTATTCAATCATAGGAGACTCGCTGTTAGTTCAGTATTTTTGAATTGTGGAGTTGGGATTTGAAGCGGTATTAAGGAAAGAAGGTTAGAGTAGATTAGAGCATAGCCGCCATCATTTTTATTTAATCGGTCATTTCTGTGGATATGGAAACCAGGAGGTAAGATCTCAGAGTCAGCGATATGGGGTTTTAGCCAGGTTTCAGAGATGGTTAAGATGTCAGGTTGGTTGTGGCTAATCCAAGCTTGTACTTGGTGTACTTTGTTGTTAGGCTCTGGGCATTGATTGTGAAGAACTTAAGAGTGTTGTGAGAGAAGGCAGAAGATGAAGGGGATGGGGGAAATGGTTGTTTCTAGTGGGAGAAGTAGGGGGTGGGGGGAAGGAGTTGTTTGTAGTAGGACAAGGGCCAGGGTTGGGATGAATATCTCCAGATAAGGCTAGGACATTACAGGAAATAACTTTTAGCCTTTTGGGTTTGTATAGTAGGAAGCTGGTTGGGGCTAGCAGTAGTTTTTGAGTAAAAGTTTTAGTTGTGGTGGAGAGGTGTTTGGGATAGAAGAGGTACATTGGGTTAGGTGGAATAAGAGAAGATGATATAGAGTGGAAATGAGTGGATAAAAGTGGTTGCAGGTGAGAGTAAGGGATAGTTTGAGTAGAAGGTAGGCATGGGGGTGCTATGGAAGAGTAAGAACTAGCATAGTAAAGTGGAATTAGAAGTGCAAGAAGGGAGCAAGGGACCCGGACAGTATAGAGAATTGGGGAGGGCATGTTTAGAATGGGGAGTGTTGAAGGGAGTAGTATAGTGGAAGTGAACTGGCTATTTGGGAGGAGAGGTATGGAAGTAGATAGGGTTGTATTAATTTACAAGGAGGAGAGGTGGAGACTAAGAGTAGAGAAGTGTAGGGGATAGTGAAGTGGGAGGAGTAAGAGTGGGTGGGTGATGAGAGAACTCTGATTAGTTAATTGATATGGGTGGGAGGAGTATGGGAAAATTAAATGTAGAGGTGCTGGGGTGGGTGGGAATAGGGGGCAGGGTAGGGGAGCGGAGTGAGCCCGCAGGGCGAACTGAGCGGATAGAGACAAATGAGGGGAACAGTTCAGGAAGAACAATCAGTAAGAAAGCAGACTACTGAAGGTAAGTCAATGTGTGGGTACGTATAGAGGTGAGGGAACCAGTAGTTACAGTTGTAGGAGGACAGTTAGGTGGTTGTAGTAAAAATAAGAGGAAGAATGAGATTATGCCACAAGTAAGTGTTGGAAGCCAGAGGAATGAAAATAATTATACTATAAGCTGTAGTATAGGCATATAAGGTAGGACTGGATACTGGTGCCACCTAGTGGACAGATATTATATTGCAGCAGAGGTTCCTTCAAGGAAAAGGCTAGACAGGGAATTGGGAAGGCAATATATTCAGCTAAGGGGAAAGAACAGAGGTGGGAAAGGAATACTGGTTACCATATAGAGGGTAGGGGGAGTGAGGCTGCTGGCTGTCCCGGCTGGGAAGCATTCTTTAAACCACCTGGAAGTGTTAGGTTGCTAACGTATTCTTTTATTACCAGGTTTAGTTAATAACATACTTTCTTGCTTCCTTTTCTGTGAGGGAACAGGGATATGAAGGCAGTAGGATGAGACTGCAGGTAGCTTGAAAGGGTCCTTGGTCGTCAGGTAGGCAGGTACTTAATGTCCTGGTTCAGAAGTAGCAGGTTGGGAAGCTGGGAACTGTTGGCATTTTCAAACTCTTCAGGGATGGAAATGGAGGAGTAAGTCCTCATGGGCCTCTTCTTTTTTAGAAAATTGATTTAAAAAGAACTAGTCAACTCAAAATAAAAATGTTGATGAAAACAAAATGAATAACACATTCAATACTCGAAAATTAATGAAAATTCTCTATATATTGCCTTACTCCCTGTATGTCAGACTGTAGTGTAACTGTTGAAATGAATATATTGTAACAGAGGATACTGGAGGAGAAAAGGTTAATCTCAGTCCAGCTAACTTTGAAATATAATCTGAAATTAAATTACCTGTTTTAAGCCATAAAATTGTATCTTACACTTCTGATTGCAACCAGAGACAAAATGTCTGTAAAACCTAAGATTATGAATCCTACTGTATTATCATTAGGGGTGAATTAATTGCTATCAAGGACACAGAATACTGGCTTCACAGAGAGAGTGATGGAGGACTTGGCTTGGAACAATTGACTGAGGACTCAACTCTACAGCTGTGGTCAGTATGGAGTCTTATTTGGGGCCTGGTGAGAGAGAGGGAAACCTATCCCCAGGATGGGAGTGTGTTCCCATTGTGCACTTAAGGGAAACTGTGTTTGGTGCAAAGAGCTGCATCTGGAAATACCATGTGTATCTATCTTTGCTCCAAGTGAACGTCCCTCACCAGTATTAATGGTGAGAATTAAGGCTCCTTGATTACTGGCCCAGAGGAGGGACATCAACCCACAATTTCAGTATTGTCCCTCAAAGGAAATGTATGTGAAAGGATGATTATTCTGTAACTTACTGTAATTGCACAACATAGCATTCTGTTTCAAATGTATCCTCATATTACTTGCAGCACTAACTCTTACATTCCTCTTATGTTCTACTTTATCGCATCACATTCTCATAATAGTGAATCTTAATGGTTACCCTTTTCTCAAGGTTCAGCTCTGATGTAGTTATCTAGTCCTGATTTCACTACATTTGCCTTCATTAATTGGGATCAGGCTGTCCACAACAGCCATAATTTGGTTTTGGCGTGAAGTTCTTATTTTTCCTGCTAGACCTAGCTCTTGTTCCTGTTATTTTCTTCATTGGATTTCTATAGGATGAGTACTTTTCTTCTGTGCCTTACTATTCTGGGGCATGACTATGACTTTCAAAAATGACACTGAACAAACAATACTTTCATGCATTCACTGCTTCCATTGCCAGTGAGCAATATTTTAACATAGGAAAAAAAAATCTGGGGATTACCGCTCCATTTTCTAGACATTTCTATGAAAACCTAATCTGTAACTTTTCTTTCCAAGTTGTCTCTCTTTCCGCAACTCTCTAGACTCCCACATGTAACTACCCACCTAATCCTTAGTGACGCACAATTACCTAGAACTAAAATCTCACATATAACTGTTGTACGTTCTATATCTGTATATGTATAGGTGTGAGTGCTGTGCATATGTGTGTGTGTGTGTGTGTGTGTGTGTGTGTGTGTGTGTGTATGTGTGTGTGTGTGTGTGTGTGTATATATATATATATATATATATATATATATATATATATATATATACTATAAATATATATGTGTGTGTGTGTTTGTGTGTGATTGGGTACCCATTCAGTTCATTCTCTTTTCAGAATGTTAATACACATCTCCTACCTTCCATACTCTCTCGACTTTAAGCTCCTGACATTTTTTTTTGGACTGCAGCCCTTTTAACCCTCTCTTTTATTTCATCTACAATTTCAGGTTTACTAAGTGCTTAATTCTAAGAATTTTACAAAAAACCTGTAAGAGAAGTACAACAAATTAAACAAGAAAATAGTTAACAGTTAATGCGCTCTGAGTTTGAAATTAATTGAAAAGATGAAATAC